>NC_057813.1:246371426-246672336 GCF_018294505.1 Triticum aestivum
GCATGACTCTCCTCCCTCCACGCTCATCCAATCCGTTGTGACCAGCAATATTTCCATTCCATCCCTTCGCTCCCCCATAATTTACTCCAACAAATATGCCCACGTAGCTTTTTCTCAACTTCAGGTGCATTGGGTCACTGACATACGGGCCTAGCAGTGTACTGGCCCACATGTCAGTGACGCAACTGGACCTGCAGTTAAGTCAGTGCAGCTCAGTCCATATCTTACGTAGGTGTGCCATTGCTCTCTATAAATAATGCGCCTCCCACGACATCGCTATCTCCTCCCCCTCACGTTCACGTTCATTGCTATCTCCTCCCCCTCCCTCTTATGTCGACCACCATGGCATCTCCCCTCCCAAGCCCTAGGAGCCCCTCGCTGCACCGCGCGGACGGTCACGTATCGCCTTTCCGTTCCTCGCCGCCACTAGTCGAGGAGGACGCGTCGGCGTTCCGCTCCTCGCCGCTACGCGACGCGTCAACGTTCCGTTCCTTGCCGCCACTAGTCGAGGAGGGCGCGTCGGCGTTCCGCTCCTCACCGCGACGCGATGCATCGCTGTTCTGTTCTTTGCTGCCACTAGTCGAGGAGGACGCGTCGGCGTTCCGCTCCTTGCCGCGACGCGTCATGGTGGACGCGTCGGCGTTCTCAATCTCGCCGGCACGCGCGTCGGAGGACGCGTCGGCTCCCCGCTACGAGGAGAACGTCGCGCCGCCCGCCGAGCCCCCCAGCCTTGAGGAGCTTTGGAAAGAAATAGATGTCGCCTTGTGGGAAGCTTTGCCTCCAGCAGAGCGCACCAAAATAGAGGCGGAGAAAAAGGCCGAGGAAGAGAAGCGCACCGCGCAACAAGCTTTCTGGGAGATCTATGTCGCGTCCGAGAGAGTCAAGCAATTGGTTCTTTGGCAGAAGGCTCGTGCGAGGACCGTGAGGGTGGCGGAGGACGCCTGTGCCGACGCCCTGAGTGCAGTCGGGCCCAAGCGCCTCATCTACGCTTGGCGGTACATGGACCGGGTGCACGCTTCCAGCCAGGAGGAGTACTTGTTGGCGCCGGATCACCACACCGGTGAGATCGCGCTCGCCCGCCGGCAAGCTGCCAATCATCACCTCACGAGTTGCGAGGCTGAGGAAGAGGCGTTGTGTCGGCGCGCTGGGAAACGGCCGCGCACCAGGGCACTCGTGGCGCGCCGCAAGCACTCCTGCGAGCGCTGTGGCTTTTAGGAGGAGTATAATTTTTGTTTCGTAAGGCGATCTCATTAGTTTTGGGACGCAAATGATAAATCCCGAACGTTCTGGAATTTTTAGCGTCCTTAATTAAGTATGTAAAAGGGAAAGTTTGGAAACATTGTGTATTATTACGCATTTTGCAAGTACGTGCATATAGCACAAACTTTACTATATACTATCGGACTACACGTCTCTCTCGATATATGCTTGCAGACTGTGCTACTCCCTCCGTCCGGGTCAATAAGTCATCTTTGGTTGTGCACGGTGACCAAGAAGGAGGAAAGACTTGTGCACCTAGACGGAGGGAGTACTACTATTACTTATGTACGTGCAAATGCACGTTTGAACATTACGATGCGGTTTTTGTAAAAGTGGAAAAACAACACTAGTCAAGCTTGTGAAACGATTCAATGCAAAACAAATGCAAAAATGCTCGTTTGATTGTTTACTTTTATCTTCCTTCTCTGTGGTTATTTCTCTGTGCACCTTGACCAAGGAGGAGGAGAAAACGAGAATCGTTAATGTTTATTTGCTAATTGATAGTATTGCATGCAATGAACTAACCACTGCATGTCGTGTTTGATATCTCAAGTCACTAAAAGCATGCACACTCTTTATCTCTTATTGGTTGATATGTCAAGAAACAAGAAACGAGGTAGAAGTTAATGCACCGCGCCTAAGTGTTTTCGGATTATTTGGTTTTCGTAAGATGACTTACACACCTAGATGCACCGCGCCTAAGTGTTTTGGGTAACATTTTATCAGTTAAATCTTTGGTCAAAATTTAGCACAAATTACAATGGTGAGGAATAAACCAGGACGGAGTAGTAGTTTAGAAGCCCAAATAAATGAGTGAGGCACCTTATTGTTACTCTCCACTGTGACTAGTCTTGTGGGAAAAGCTGGGGAAGCCGCCAAAAGAACTGGCCCTAGGAGTAGTAGCTAAGGATCGAGCGTGGGAGATGAACCGGAGAAAGTAAATGCAGAGAGATGAAATGCAAAAAAGACGGAGGGATGTGATGGTTGCTTGTCCGTTTATTTTACCAGGCCATTTATTACTGGGAGTGGTTGGGTTTTGTGATATGACGACTTTACTGCCGCGCCATGAGCGGGGTGAGAGGTGAGACTCCCGTGCAGCACCGCCCTCTACACTTGTACTACATCGGTCGTGGTTTATTAGTCCCCAATTGAATTTGACTGAAGATTTAACTGACAAAATGTTAGTGCATGTGAACAAAAACTATATCGTTGGATTCGTATTTGAACATAGTTTTGAATGATATAGTTGTAGGTGACATGCATCAGTATTTATCGTACTATATATAATGTTAGTTCAATTTTTGGTCGTACTAATCTATAGTAGTAAGGTGCCCATGCGTTGCACCGAAGAGTGAAATGCATTGATCGGGGAGTTGTTTATTTTGAGAAAGGATGTGGGGGTCATCTTGTGTGTAACATGTATCGATAGGTTTCTTCGGATATTATCTCATCTCTAGAGCTCACAAACGTTCGGGTGAAATAGATAAAAAGGTATCTTTTGCAAACAAAAGCGTTCAACTGTTCAACCTGCATCCAAAACTTGTGAAGAAATAACACTTATTGTGCTTTGCAAGAAATGATCTTTAAGAATTAGTTTTTGAGTATCGATTGTTATACATGTTGGCTATAGATGACATGGCACTTTCTTATAGTCAACAGTTGGCTATACTATTAAGTAATATTAACCATGCCCTTATACACCTAGAATTATTGACAACATCAATTATTGAACCAAATATGAATGAAAATTAATTTCATCATCATAGAATTCAATACCTATCCATGAATTGCTGAAGATGTGTCAGATCCTGAGCATTTGCTGACTCTCTGAAAGAATCCATGTAGTAAATTGTGTTATTGTTTGGAACAATGAATACCAATATCCAGTGATTGCTACATATTAAGAAAGCCATGAACTTACGAATTACGTCGAAATCTGAAAGACAATCAGTGTATACGTGGTTGTTTACTTGACTTACCGTTCATGATATGGCCAAAGAAATGATTCTGCATGGGATGTGTTTTCGAAGATACGGACAACTGTGTTAATGGCCCAGTCCCGTAGGTCCTTACCATCTAATGTTGTGCCATTTGCTAATGCAGGATCTATGAAATACACATTCTCCCTTTTTCTTCTATGCGCGTTCAATCCCCTGAGAGGAATAAAATGCAGTTAACTGTTTATCATTTACAACCTTGTATGGAGAAGTTGATCAGAGTTTGTTAAGTACTTACAAAATTAGGCATCTAACAAGAGTGGAATCGAGCTCGTTGAAGTTGTAGAAGAGATGTAAGTCCTTGAAACTCACATTGATGGAACCAGCATCATGTCAGAAATGATCTCTGTTGTAGTGGACTAGCAGACCATGATGACCTGCTGACATTTGATCCATGCAATATTCATGTAACTCGCGGCAACTGGAGCTGCACTCATCAAAGTATTTTCCAACAAGAAATGGTTGTCCATGGACGTAATTGCGTGCTTCAAGTACATCTGCTTTATTTTTAGCAAGCTGCAAATCTATTTCTTCATCATCCATGCCGTCAAAAATAATATTACTCCCCGGTTCGAACAACTTGCTCTTAATTTGGTTTTGGGCGATGAGTGCTTTAAGTAAGAGGCAATCTTTCTCTTTCATCTTCGCTCTCCCGCCGCGCTTCCTCGCGGGTGCAGCCTCTTTGGTCGCTTCCTTCTTGATACTTGAAGCATTCTGGCAGAACGTCTGGTTGGCTGCAAGGTAGATTGCCAAGTAGATGGTGAAGCTTCGATGGACTGCTTAACATCCGGTTTATCTATGCCGGACCGCTGAGCTAGCGGTGCTGCTGTGATGGATTGCTAGGCTATAGGAGCAAAGGCATCAGACTGCTAACCATGCATTGAAGCTATGTCAGGTTTCTGCGCAGGTGGTGCCAACTTGTCAGTGTGCTGAGGAGGCCGTGCCAACGCGTTGGTTTGCCGAGTAGGAAGTGCCGACACATTGGTATGCTGATCACGCGCTGCGGACCGACAGACTGCTGAGCAGTCGGTTCTGGACCTACAGGGATCTCATCGCTACTACTTCTTTGTCCTCCTGGTCCCATATCGGTTTCATGCCGTAGTATCCTGCCACACCCATATGGTGGGGGTGTGTGTTCTTCCTCTAAAGTCCCGATTGCTCGACACTCTTCTCAGCAAACTCTTTAGTTTCCCTGACCCTTTTGAATTCTGCCCAGTCTGCCTTTGTAATTTTGGGGTATGCGGGGATTGGGTCCTTGCCTTCACTCAAGTACTTCTTGTACAACACATGCTTCCATTTTCTCCAAGCATCCCTAGACTTCTTCAGTGCGGCGTGTTCCACCTGCATTCTCCACTTCTCTGGAACTTTGAACCGATCCATGATCTCCTGGACTATACTTTGTCATGTTTCTGTGTCAGCCTTCCGAAACCCCGGCAGATTAATGTTGAGCCTTCCCCTGCCAAAAAATCCGCACACACTCCTGAACCTCGTGCGTGCTTTATCTGGTTTAGTTGGAGCCTAAGACATTAAATCAATCTCGATTACTTCATATACACCTTTAGGCTGGCGTGTGGGCTTCCTTGGAGCGCTCCTCCGTGTCCTGACCAGAAGGGTAATTGCTGCAGCTCTATCCCGTTCAAGATTACTTGATCCCTCAACCATCTGCTGAAGACCTAGGGTTGTCGGAATCAGATGAAGATATATCGCCTGAAGCATGAGTGTTGTCTCTGCTATTCGACATCTACAGAGAACACATGCGAAACTCGGGAAAGGAGGATAAGCATAAAACTAACAACTTGGCATCAAGTTGTCTAAACATGTCATGCAATAATTTAGAAAATGTACGGCTTATTTGTTAAGTTTGTGTGACTCGGGCGCCCGCGATCTGTAAATCAGCAGTAACTTATTGGAACAAATACAACTTATATGTACTAGTTAGTAAGCTAGATAATGAACATATATACGATCTTTGTTATTTTATAGCCAATTTGGTAACATACGGAACAAAATAGGAAGAGGGATTGCGAGGAAATATGCCTCACTGCGATGGAGAGCAGTAACAAACAGGTTTCTTAATTGTAAACCCGACCGGACCATTGGAAAGGCGAGGGTTACAGGATCGATATGCTCGAGGATGGCTGGCGAGTTCATCTTTTTGCCTCTAAATTTTTCCAACGTTAAGCAATCACCATTATACCAAGGGTTTGATTTGCTGGTGCATTTCAGGTCTCGTGTGCTATATTTAAGACATATTTTGGCATTTACCGTGCATTTTGGCATATAAATCAAATCCTAGCCAGACTGCATTTCCTGTTGAAAGGGATGAGGATTGTCGTTCGATCTGGGAGCATCCAACAGTGTAGACGTACGATCCGTGGGGTTTGGATTCTAGCCAATCAGAACTCACGACTCAGATCGCACGTGCAACAAGGGGGGCATCGGCCATGGTTTGGTAGGCACAAGACTTTCATAAGTGAACTGTGTGCCATCTGAAGACATTTAAATGAACTAACAACTTATTTTCATTTGAATGAAAACAAGAGTTCATCATTTAGCCTCGAAATTGTTTTCCATGATAAGAAATCACCATTGTACCCTATGGTTCGATTTTCTCATGCATTTGAGGTATCTTTTGCTATATTTGAGTCGTTTGCTATAGTCACAACTACAAGTGGGTGCTAGCTAGCAAGATCATTTGTGTGTCGCTTTGGGAGTTTTCATTCATTGTTCGAGAAACGAGAAAAAAATTTCAAACAGTTCGGCCGCAGGGTGTGGCCAGAGGCGTAAGCCTTGTTGGTATTCTAATTACATGAAATGCATATAGAGTGCAGAAATAACGAAAATTGGTGTGTCACCATGGCGTGCTCTCGGGATCACATGGATCTTTTTTGCTAAAGATGGCACAAGTTTTGATGCTCACACCTTCCAAACTGGATCGTCTCACAAGAAGGATCATAGTTTCCAAAAGGAGACGCGACACTTCGGACTCCAATCGTCAGTGACTACATCGTTCTGCCTCGAATTGTTTTCATGGTAAACAATCACGTATATACCCTAGGTTTGATTTTCTGGCCCATTTCAGGTCTCGTTGCTATATTTAAGTCATTTTTTGCACTTACCTTGCATTTAGTGCATATAATTAAATTCAAAACCGTTCTACAACTACATCTGGGTGTTAGTTAGCAAAGAAGGTGTACAAATCATTTGTGTGTTGCTTTGCGAGTTTTCATCCATTGTCCGAGAAACAAGGAGAAGTTTCAATCATTTCAGCTGTAAGGTGCGGCCACCGGCGTAGGCCTAGTTGGTACTTTAATTACTAGGAATTCAGATGGAGTCTAGACATCATCAAAATTGGTATGTGCCTGTGGCGTGCTCTCACGACCCCGGGGGGAAATTTGGTAAAGTTGGCACAAGTTTTGATGATCGCTCCTTCCAAACCGGAGCATCTCACATGAAGTACCATGGTTTCCAAAAGGAGACATGTAAATTCAAACTCCAGTGGTCGGTGACTTCATCGTTTGGCCTCATAAAAATTTCCACGGTACACAATCACCATTATACCACGGGTTTTATTTTATAACGCATTTCAGGTATCGTTTGCTATATTTAGGACATTTTTTGAATTTTACGTGCAATTTGTGGATATAAGTAAAATCACTACCGGAACTGCATGTGCTGTCGAAAGGTATGAGGATCGTCGTTCGATCAAGGAGAATCCAATGGTGCAGACATACGATCCGTGGGGTTTGGGTTCTGGCCAATCAGAACGCATGACTCAGATCGCGCGTGGCATGGGGGGCATCGGCCATGGTTTAGTGGCCACAAGGCTTTCGTGACTGAACCTTGTGCTATTAGAAAACATTTACATTAACTAACAACATATTTTCGTTTGAAGGAAAACATGAGTTCATCGTTTTGCCACCAATTTTTTTCCACGGTAAGAATCATGATTGTACCCTATGGTTCAATTTTCTGGTACATTTGCCTCTTCAAGGGAAAACCAACGCAGTGCTCAAGAGGTAGCAGAGACATTGATTTTCAAAACTTGCATTTTTTTGCGTGCAAAACAAACAAATTCTCGGCCATGATATCATAGTCGGCCGTACAAGAGCAGAACACTTATAATTTCAGGTGCCAAAAGCTTTCAAACTTCCCGCTCACATCAAAATATCACGCTCTCGAAAGTTTAGCCCTGCGATATTCCTGTTTTACCCCTGCCACATGAACGGAAAATGACTGCTTTGGTAACTCCATTGTTTTCCCCTCTTTGCCCCCAACATTCTTCCCCAGAGCCCCTCCCCTTCCCCTCCCCGATCCCCTCCGAACCACAGCGAGCCGCCGAATCTAGTCCTCCGCCGCAGCGGTGGACCTCACACCCCGCCGGATCTACCTTCCGCACCTTGGAACCCCCAACTGACGACTCACCACTTCACCAGAGCCGCTTCAGCGACTGGCTTGTCCCCCACTCCAGATCTCCTTGACTGCCATCATGGTCCACCGCACCGGATCTGCTTAACCGACGCCCTCGTCCACCACAGTGTAGGCCCTTCACTGACTCCCTTGTTCGCCCCATCGTTGTCCCTTCATACAAGCCCTCGTCCGCCGCAACAGATCCGCCTCACCAAAAGCATTGTACACCACGCCAGCAAGCCTTCGTCCACTGAACCGGACCTGCTCCACGGACGCCATATTCAACTCCACCGGCCCTGCTTTACCGACGCCGCAGCCTCATCAGGTTATTTCGATTTGTACTCCTTCGGTTTTTCTCTTCTTTAACGTGCAACCATTCACTTACCACAGATGAGCTTTCTTGTATGTCAACAGGCGCCGCAACCGAAGCATCGGAGCCGCTTCAGCGACGGCGACAGCTGGCCCAAACTCAACCGCAACACGAGCACCATTGATGATCCTTAGCTATCAAGTATGACAACAATACCCATACGCCACCGAGAATCAGGTACTATTATTCAACGGCAGGCGCCTACATTCACTTTCTTAGCATAAGCACTGCACCTTTGAATTTCTTCAGGGCATCATTCAATTTTTCATGAGATGCTTTATTCTGCTTGCACCTGTAGGGCCATACTTCTGGCAGTGAACATGTTACATGTGCTAAATTACATACCAGTGCACATATAGTTAATATGCTTTAGTTTTGTCCTAAGTATTATTGTACTTCCTAGATATCACTTCCTACCATTTTACTTCTTCCATGCTATATTTATGATAATGGTGTTGTTCTGATGCCACCTATTGGTTCCATCAGACTGCTTCATGTTCTATGCTTAATTACACATCAGCAAACTAGCATGTGGTGCCGCTGCTTTTTGTTTGTTTTACCCTACATTTTCTGATGCTAGCTATTACATCACTGCTCCGAGCCTCTGTTCATTACTTTTTTGTGTGTTCTTGATCTTCCCAATTTGCATGAATAATCTGATGCTTCTATTAATTATGGAGTTGCCAACCCCATCAAGCAAAATATTGGTTCTTTTGGGGCTGGCACCTCGAACAAGCATAAAAATAGAGGGAAGCAGATATATTGTTGTGTATGCACACACCCTTCTTTCATTAGTTTAGATGAACCATTGATGACCAATTTGAACCAGGGCATGCAATTAAAATTATTATTTTTACCTAAATAGAGGGTGCAGAAACTACAAAAACTAGATTTGCAACCACGGGATGCTGACGATATTTTAAAGAACATTGCAACAGCAGCGAGGGTTCACAACAACATATGGTAAGCCAGTGTGTTTTAGTACATGTGAACTGTAATGCGAGTGGGCTGTTTTCTTGGCTTGTGCCCTCAAACTGCAATCCTACAGAATTACAAATAGTTCAGTTGTCTGCTTTGTTGTATTGCTTGATTCGAATGCTTGTTTGTTATTTGTTATGCTATACCTAAGTTGGCCAATATGTCAGCAGTGCCTGTTGTACTATCGTAAAGAAATGCATGCCTAGTTCATTTGAGTCCTTAACTTTTCCTTTGAACTTCATCACAAGACTGTCTTCGTAGTTTATATGAGGCCACACTGTTAAGTGCTTTCTCGGATTATTTCAACTGCTTAGATTCCTTGGCAACTTAAATATAGCGGTGGTACACTCCCTTTCAACTAGGGATGTCAACTGGGTCCCGTTTAATCCCGATTAAAGTCCACTAGTGGTACGATAGTTTAAACGAGTTTTTGTTTTTTGAGGAAAATGAACTAGGGAGCTAGCAAAAACTAACTAGATGGGACTGGCGGATGCCGTTTATTATCCACTTACATCCCTAGTTTCTTCTTACC
This sequence comes from Triticum aestivum, assembly GCF_018294505.1. Taxonomy (NCBI): domain Eukaryota; kingdom Viridiplantae; phylum Streptophyta; class Magnoliopsida; order Poales; family Poaceae; genus Triticum; species Triticum aestivum. The sequence goes on from NC_057813.1 coordinate 246,380,974, forward strand.
ATTTTAATTTCTTTTCGGCTGATGCTGCTTCGAACCATTTAAATATAGCTTGCCATGCTCGGCAATAATTCATATGCCGTTTACCATGTAAGCTTATTGCCTGGATTATGCGATAACTATCTCTTACTTATGTCCAGCGGAAACCTTTCAGGATGCCGTTCACACTAGGATACAATGTACAACCCCATAATCTATTTGTGGAAGCAGTGCACCATCCATGTTACCAGATGGTAGCAGTTCAGAGGCAACACCATCGGAGAGCAGTCTGAGCACATATATTATAGTTCTTGAGGCTCTACTACAGGTAGAAAGAGATGGTGTGGCTGCCATGAATGAGGTAATCTTGATCTTGAGGCTGAAAATTATGCAATTAGCGGCACACATTATGCAAGCAACCCAAGAATTGGAGGAAGTAAGAATGTTGCATTTGAAGACGGAGGAGGTCATACTATTTCTGCTATCTGAAGCCTAGGGTAATCATGGTTCTTATTTAGATACCAGTTGAAACTGTCATTAGATTATTGTACTTGCATGTTGTGTCATGTCTCTGAATGGATTATGTTGTAAGACCCCCTATGTTGTCCATGTGTTGTAATGATCCGAATTTTTTAGGCGAGGTAATCCTCAGTATTTGTATGATTGACATAAGGTGAATTGTTTTTTGTGTGAGCATATTGTATTGGATGAAATAACTATTTGACTCAAAGTGTATCCAACCTACTGAATTCGAAGATCATGGCATTTCTAAATCATAATCATATATAAAGGTGGAATAAATCTTTGTTGTGGTTTTGAAGAAATAAATAACAAAACTTAGAATTATTTGTGGATATTCTTGATCGAATACAAATTGGATTTGAATTTAGTTGCTGGAGCCCAGGGCAAACGTGAATGATAATTCTCCCAAGTTTTGAACGAAGCGGCTAAACACCCACTATAATTTGTGGGCTGCCCGAAGAAAGTGTTTGTGAGATGGAAATTACTGTCTACCCCTAACACTTGACATCCTTATCGACAGGATTCACGCTGCTGTCGATAGGGATAGACTAGTAACTTCAATCAGATGTGACAGGACGGCCTCTGAGCCCATTCAGACACGGTGGGCGCCAAACGTGGGCGGCAAAACACATTTGATTCAAGCTCGTCCAAAAGACATGTGTCTCTCCCTCCATTTCCCCATTCATACACGGTGGGCCGCTAAACAAACTCTCCTCGTCCGAAATCGATATACGCTAATATTTTAAATAGGGGCAGATGTGTAACTTCCCTCAGACGTGACACAACCGCCCTACCTGTCAGCCCCATTCATACACCGTGGGAGCCAACTGTGGGCAGCAAAACACCCTCTCCTCGCCCGAAATCGTTACCGGCAAATATTTGGGAGATGTGAGATTACCGTCCCATCCCCAACCGACGTGATGTCCAAAATTTTAAACGGGGGATAAGTTCGAACTTTCCCACATTTCAGATAAGCGTGTCCCAAAGTTTGAGATCCCCCCTCCCCCTCCATTTCCCCATTCATACACCGTCGGCGCCACAACAACCTCCCCACTACTGCCAGCCTCCTCTGTTCGCCACCCCATCCTCCACCTTGCCAGAGCCGCTACCCCTACCCCGTCGTCCACTTCAAGAGATGGATGTCTCTCATACACGGCGCCGGACCAAGATCCTTTCATCGCATCCTCTCGCTTCATCAGCACCGTCGTCCACCTTGCTGCTACGTCTTGAGCTTGCGTTGGTTTTCCTTGAAGAGGAAAGGGTGATGCAGCAATAGTAGCGTAAGTATTTCCCTCAGTTCTTGAGAACCAAGGTATCAATCCAGTAGGAGGCTCCTCAAAAGTCCCACACACCTACACAAACGAACAAAGAACTTGCAACCAATGCAATAAAGGGGTTGTCAATCCCTTCATGGCCACTTGCGAAAGTGAGATCTGATAGAGATAATATGATAAGATAAATATATCTTTGGTATTTTATAATATAGATGCAAAAAGTAAAGATGCAAATAAAATTCGATTGAAAGCAAATATGATAAAATATAGACTCGGGGGCCATAGGTTTCACTAGTGGCTTCTCTCAAGATAGCATAAGTATTACGGTGGGTGAACAAATTACTGTCGAGCAATTGATAGAAAAACAAATAATTATGAGATTATCTAGGCATGCTCATGTATATAGGCATCACGTCCACAACAAGTAGACCGACTCCTGCCTGCATCTACAGTATTAAGTTCATAAAGAACAGAGTAACGCATTAAGCAAGATGACATGATGTAGAGGGATAAACTCATGCAATATGATATAAACCCCATCTTTTTATCCTCGATGGCAACAATACAATACGTGCCTTGTTGCCCCTGCTGTCACTTGGAAAGGACACCGCAAGATTGAACCCAAAGCTAAGCACTTCTCACATGGCAAGAAAGATCAATCTAGTAGGCCAAACCAAACTGATAATTCGAAGAGACTTGCAAAGATAACTCAATCATACATAAAAGAATTCAGAGGAGATTCAAATATTTCTCATAGATAAACTTGATCATAAACCCACAATTCATCGGATCTCGACAAACACACCGCAAAAAGAGTTTACATCGAATAGATCTCCACAAGAGAGGGGGAGAACATTGTATTGAGATCCAAAAAGAGAGAAGAAGCCATCTAGCTAATAACCATGGACCCAAAGGTCTGTGATAAACTACTCACAACTCATTGGAGGGGCTATGGTGTTGATGTAGAAGCCCTTCGTGGTCGATTCCCCCTCCAGCGGAGCGCCCGCGAAGGCTCCAAGATGGGATCTCGCGGATACAGAATGTTACGGTGGTGGAAATTGTGTTTTGTTGGCTCCCTGGATGTTTTTGGGGTACGTAGGCTTATATAGGAGGAAGAAGTACGTCGGTGGCCGCCCGAGGGGCCCACGAGATAGGGGGTGCGCCCAGAGGGGGTGGGCACGCCCTCCTGTCTCGTGGCTGCCTTGACTGCTTCTTGACTTGCACTCCAAGTCCTCTGGATCATGTTCATTCCAAAAATCATGCTCCCAGAGGTTTCATTCCGTTTGGACTCTATTTGATATTCCTTTTCTTCGAAATACTGAAATAGGCAAAAAAACAGCAATACGGGCTGGGCCTACGGTTAGTAGGTTAGTCCCAAAAATGATATAAATGTGTAAAATAAAGCCCATAAACATCCAAAAGGGGTAATATAATAGCATGGAACAATCAAAAATTATAGATACGTTGGAGACGTATCACTTGTTGTTGCCGCTCCAACGACCGCCTCGTCCACGACAACAGGATTTATCCCCCGATCCGGCCATCTGCCGTCTAAAGTCTTCTTCCCCGCCGCCGACAGCCATCGCACATGCAGCACCCTCAATGTATCAGCAGAGGCCTACACGGCGTCGCAAGAGAGGTGGTACTCTTGCATATGTCCTTAAGTTATGGATCTCACCCGAAAATAGATCATAAATTGTTTATTGTACTTTTCTTGTCCGTACCAAATCATAGTGGCTAGTTGAAAGCAAACATTGGTTGCAAAGTATCTTTGTCCGGTTTGCACCTTCAGATCCGCTATGGCACGGTCACTATACTCGTAAAGCTTATGGTTTCCCCCTTTATATTCACTACCATCATCGTAGGTGCTTCGTGTCGTGCTAGCACTGCTCCTCAGGACCTCAACCCAAAGCTTACGTGTTGAAATATGAATCTGATATGATGCTCATATCACTAAAATAGAGAATGTTGAATTGGTCACCTAATGTTCCTATATTCGTTTCTAAAAGCATGTGCGCCACCCACTGGTCCAGCTAGTTCCACTTTCCTGATTTTACTCTTGATGCTTAGGGTTTTGCCCTTTTATCTACTCTACTATGATCTATGTAGGTGCTTTCTGTCGTACTAGCATTACTCCACCCTATAAGCTAAACAACACAACACTCAAAATTCCAAAGCTTAGTTGTTCAAATATGATTGTGATATGATACTGATATTAGTTAACAGACACATTTAATGGTTAGCTAAAGGTCCCACTTGAGTTTCCAAATGCATGTCGCGACATATTGAGAGACAGCAGAATTGCATTTCTTTGTCACTTGTTGACTGTACTTTCTTGTCCATACCAAATCTTAGTTTATATTTCAAAGCAAACATAGGTTGCTAACTACCCTTTGCGCGGTTTGCAGCTTCAGATCTGCCATCCCACTGCCATGATCAACACTATACTCACCATGCTCACGGTTCCCCATTTTATGATGACCACGATCAGCCTACATGGTTCGTGTTGTAATAGCACTGCTCCTACTTCAGTTTCGAAATGCTGATATTAGTAAAACTGAGAGATATTTAATTGGTCAGCTAAATGTTCCTACTTCAGTTTCGAAATGCATGTGAGCCACATATGGAGAGACCGGAAGGAATAGTATTTCTCTGTGCACTCTGGTTCATCATGGGTGGCCAACTGACATTGTATAGAAAGACTTGTAATATCTTCAATCTGCTTGCTCTTTTGTTCTTCTTTAAGATGATCCTCTTCTCTTGCGGTCCACTGGTCAGGTCGAGTTGTTCTCCATTAGTATATTTTGAATCTGTCAGGTCAAGTCGACTTGTTCTTCTTTACTATATGTTGAAGTTGTCATCTGCGAAGTGTCATCACTTCTGGAGCTCTCATATTTTGAGTAGTAGGCCACATTATATTAATGCACACACCAAATTACAGCATGCATGGCATGTCTTAGAAGAATTGCAGAGATAGAACAAAGGGGTTTACAGGGAGGCAGTATTGGAGTAGAATCACTTCTGCATTACAAAGATAATCTCACTTGTTTTTATGTTTTCATCATGTCAGGTATTGAACATTATCAAAATGAATATGAGAATGGGCGCACGAGAGGAATATTGCAGAACAATCCACTGGCTAACAAACTTGGCATGGTGGAGGATGGCATATCTTATTCACCCATCAAGGTGCTTGCTCTAACTTTGCAAGGTTGTATTGGTCGCACATATTTTGCATCTGATCTCTTGCATTACTTCCACTTTGTTACACCATCTGCTTAGTTTAAGCATCATATATGAGTATATGCCATACATATCCATTTTTTGTACCTATTCCATGTGTTGTCATACTATGTTTTTCTAGTCAAATGTTGTTCTTTCGTAATAGATGTCCAAAAGGAAGAGGGTGAGTGCAGATCCTCGAGGAGTATGATAACCCACAAGTATAGGGGATCGCAACAGTTTTCAAGGGTAGAGTATTCAACCCAAATTTATTGATTCAACACAAGGGGAGCCAAAGAATATTCTCAAGTATTAGCAGTTGAGTTGTCAATTCAACCACACCTGGATAACTTAGTATCTGCAGCAAAGTATTTAGTAGCAAAGTAGTATGGAAGTAACAGTAACAGATTTGTAGTAATTGTAACAGTAGCAATGGTAAAGTAAATAAGCAAAGCACAATATGTGAAAAGCTCGTAGGCATTGGATCTGTGATGGATAATTATGTCGGATGCGATTCCTCATGTAATAGTTATAACATAGGGTGACACAGAACTAGCTCCAGTTCACCAATGAAATGTAGGCATGTATTCCGAATATAGTCATACATGCTTATGGAAAAGAACTTGCATGACATCTTTTGTCCTACCCTCCCGTGGCAGCGGGGTCCTAATGGAAACTAAGGGATATTAAGGCCTCCTTTTAATAGAGTACCGGACCAAAGCATTAGCACTTAGTGAATACATGAACTCCTCAAACTATGGTCATCACCGAGAAGTATCCCGATTATTGTCACTTTGGGGTTGTCGGATCATAACACATAATAGTTGACTATAGACTTGCAATATAGGATCTAGAACTCACATATATTCATGAAAACATAATAGGTTCAGATCTGAAATCATGGCACTCGGGCCCTAGTGACAAGCATTAAGCATAGCAAAGTCATAGCAACATCAATCTCAGAACATAGTGGATACTAGGGATCAAACCCTAACAAAACTAACTTGATTACATGGTAAATCTCATCCAACCCATCACTGTCCAGCAAGCCTACGATGGAATTACTCACGCACGGCGGTGAGCATCATGAAATTGGTGATGGAGGATGGTTGATGATGATGACAGCGACGAATCCCCCTCTTCGGAGCCCCAAACGGACTCCAGATCAGCCCTCCCGAGAGAGATTAGGGCTTGGCGGCGGCTCCATATCGTAAAACATGATGAAACTTTCTCTCTGATTTTTTCTTCGTGAAAGCAAATATATGGAGTTGGAGTTGAGGTCGGTGGACGTCCAGGGGGGCCATGATGCAGGGGGGCCTAGGGGGAGGGGGCGTGCCCCCCACCCTCGTGGACAGGGTGTGGGCCCCTGAAGCTGATTCTTTCATCAGTATTTTTTATTAATTCTAAAAAGTTGCTCCGTGGATTTTTAGGTCATTCTGAGAACTTTTATTTCTGCACAAAAATAACACCATGGTAGTTCTGCTGAAAACAGCGTCAGTCCGGGTTAGTTCCATTCAAATCAGGCAAGTTAGAGTCCAAAACAAGGGCAAAAGTGTTTGGAAAAGTAGATACGACGGAGATGTATCAACTCCCCCAAGCTTAAACCTTTGCTTGTCCTCAAGCAATTCAGTTGACAAACTGAAAGTGATAAAGAAAAACTTTTACAAGCTCTGTTTGCTCTTGTTCTTGCAAATATGTACAGCCAGCATTAAAGTCTTCAACAAAGATTATGAACTAACGATATTCACAATAACATTTAGGTCTCATGTTTACTCATATCAATGGTATAATCAGCTAGCGAGCAATAATAATAAATCTCGGATGACAACACTTTCTCAAAACAATCATAATATGATATAACAAGATGGTATCTCGCTAGCCCTTTCTGAGACCGCAAAACATAAATGCAGAGCACCTTTAAAGATCAAGGACTGACTAAACATTGTAATTCATGGTAAAAGAGATCCAGTCATAGTCATACCCAATATAAACTAATAGTAATGCATGCAAATGACAGCGGTGCTCTCCAGCGGGTGCTTTTTAATAAGAGGGTGATGACTCAACATAAAAGTAAATAGATAGGCCCGGTATACTTTCACTGTCAACATAACAACTATGAGATCTCGATATCTTCCATGCTACACACATTATAGGCGGTTCCCAAACAGAATGGTAAAGTTTATAATCCCCCACCACCAACAAGCATCAATCCATGGCTTGCCCGAAACAGCGGGTGCCTCCAACTAGCAGCAATCCTGGGGGAGTTTTGTTTCATTATTTTGATTTGATTTGATCTTTTGATCATGGGACTGGGCATCTCGGTTACCAACCATTTTCTTGTGAATGAGGAGCGGAGTCCACTCCTCTTGAGAATAACCCTCCTAACATGGAAGATACAGACAACCCTAGTTGATACATGAGCTGTTCAAGCATACAAAACAGAATTTCATTTGAAGGTTTGGAGGTTGGCACATACAAATTTACTTGGAACGGCAGGTAAATACCGCATATAGGAAGGTATGGTGGACTCATATGGAATAACTTTGGGGTTTACGGAGTTTGGATGCATAAGCAGTATTCCCGCTTAGTACAGGTGAAGGCTAGCAAGAGACTAGGAAGTGACCAACTGAGAGAGTGACAATAGTCATGAACATGCATTAAAATTAATCAACACTAAGTGCAAGCATGAGTAGGATATAATCCACCATGAACATAAATATCGTGAAGGCTATGTTGATTTTGTTGCAACTACATGCGTGAACATGTGCCAAGTCAAGTCACTCGAATCATTCAAAGGAGGATACCACCCTATCATACCACATCATAACCATTTTAATAGCATGTTGGCACACAAGGTAAACCATTATAAGCTCCTACCTAATTAAGCATGGCATAAGCAACTATAATCTCTAATTGTCATTGCAAACATGTTTATTCATAATATGTTGAATCAAGAACGATGAACTAATCATATTTACAAAAACAAGAGAGGTCGAGTTCATACCAGCTTCTCTCATCTCAATAAGTCCATCATATATCGTCATTATTGCCTTTTACTTGCACGACCAAACGATGTGTATAATAATAGTGCACGTGCATTGGACTAAGCTGGAATCTGCAAGCATTCAATTCAAGGGAGAAGACAAGGTAATATGGGCTCTTGGTTAAATCAACAATCATGCATATGAGAGCCACTAAACATTTTCATTATGGTCTTCTCCTCTCGACCCCCAAAGGAAAGAAAAGAAATAGAACTATTTACACGGGAAAGCTCCCAACAGGGAAAAGAAGAATGAGAAATCTTTTTGGGTTTTCTTTTAGTTACTACTACAAGCATGGAAATTAAACTAACTAATTTTTTTGGTTTTTCTTAAGGTTTATTAAACACACAAGAAGAAAGCTAGAAAAAGGAAACTAAACTAGCATGGATAGTCCAATGAAAGAGTATGAACACCGACAACTAGAATGAGTGTGTGAACATGAATGTAATGTCGGTGAGAAATACGTACTCCCCCAAGCTTAGGCTTTGGCCCTAAGTTGGTCTATGCCCATGGATCGCGGCTACTCTCCCCGGTGTACTGAGGAGTGTCATCATGCTGCCACTGGCTGGCGATCTCCTCCGGATCCCACTGATAAGATGATGGGAAATAAGGGTCAAGTGGTGGTTCCGGCTCGGGCTCTCGAGCTGATGTCTGGCCCCGGTACTCATAAACGGCCGTCGGCAAGACAAGGTAATGGCCTGTAGTTAAATCAAACAAACAGGGCGCAGGCAAGATAATTGTGACGCCCTCGATTCAATCGTACACTAATCATACATGCAAATGTGTACGATCAAGATCAAGGACTCACGAGAAGATATCACAACACAACTCTAGACACAAATTAAAATAATACAAGCTTTATATTACAAGCCAGGGGCCTCGAGGGCTCAAATACATAAGCTCGAATACAGAAGAGTCAGCGGAAGCAACAATATCTGAGTACAGACATAAGTTAGACAAGTTTGCCTTAAGAAGGCCAGCACAAAAGCATCTACGATCGAAAAGGCAAGGCCTCCTGCCTGGGAGCCTCCTAACTACTCCTCGTCGTCAATGGCCTCCACGTAGTAGTAGGCATCGGCGGTGGCATCTGGCTCCTGGGCTCTGACATCTGGTTGCATCAACCGGAAAGAAAGGAAAGGGGGGAAAGGCGGAGCAAAGCAACCGTGAGTACTCATCCAAAGTACTCGCAAGCAAGGATCTACACTACATATGCAACATTATCAAAGGAAGGTTGTATATGTGGACTGGGCTGCAGAAATGCCAGAATAGAGAGAAGGCCTAGTCCTATCGCAGACTAGCATCTTCTAGAAACCACCATCTTGCAGCAAATAGGAGGGAGTAGAGTAGCATAAAGTAAAGTAATAGTAGTGTTATCAACCTCGGCCAGAGATCCTTTCTCGACTCCCTGCGAGAAAGCAATCCCAGAGCCATACTATCCAATTGTCATCACAATCCAATTCTCATCACCATCCAATTCTCATCACAAGTATCCAATTCTAGTTGTATCGATCGGGATACAACTCCAAGTGTCCTTTACTGTAGGACAGGCTATCGATAGATGTTTTGTTCCCTGCAGGGGTGCACCAACTTACCCACCACGCTCGATTAACTCCGGTCGGACACACTTTCCTGGGTCATGCCCGGCCTCGGCCAAACAATACGCTGCAACCCGACCTAGGCTTAATAGAGAAGCCAGCACGCCGGACTAAACCTATGCCCCCAGGGGTCATGGGCCATCTCCTCGAGAACTCCTGCACGTTGCATATGCGGCCGGTGAGTAGACCTAGCTACCTTCCTAAATAGGCAGGAGCTTACCAGCCCAACCCGGCGCACGCCGCTCAGTCGGTGACGTCTATTAAGCTTCGGCTGATGTATATGACGCAGAACGCCCATACTATGCCCACGTGATGGTTAATGCTATCAGGCCAGAGGCCCCTCGGATCAAATATCCAAATCATAGTGGATTAGGAACGCGCGGTAACAAGCAGAGACTCACGAAAGATGTGACCCCGTTGCCCCGTCTCAAGGAATTGCGGCAAGGGCTAGGAATGCCCGGCCACACCTCGTAATTATCTCGCAGGCACCCTCCAGGTCAACCCGTCTCCACATCACTCGCAATTAAGCTCGCGCGGGTACCCCTCAGGGTCGACCCGTCTTTCCAAGTAACATTGGTAAAGTCCAAGTATCCATGTGTCCAAACATCAAGGGGAAAACCCGAGGAATCACCCCCAATGAATTCCACTAGACGTAATCATCAAGGTGAGCGTAAGAGGAAACACCCCCGAGGTTCACACTTGAGGGGTTGCACGACAGAGTCGTATCGGAAGTGGTTAAGGAGGAAATCACCCTCGATGACCACGACCGAATGACTACACTACAGGGTTAACATCAGAAGTGCTGAAGAGGTCTCACCCTCGGTACTCGATAGTAACCTAGTAGTGTCGAACAACTAAGGGGAAAGTGATGTGCGGTGCCGAGGCCTGGTCTTCGATCCCGTTGATCGGGTCTTCGATGATGAAGCGAGGGCAACAAGGACATGGTGGGGGGTCACTGATGGGTCACTAACCAACCTATACTAAGCAGTTTAGGATAAGCAGGTAGGTAACAATAAGCAGGTTACAAAAGCAGGCTATGCGTCAGAATAGGAGCAAACAATAACAGTAGCAAAATCTAATGCAAGCATGAGAGAACGGAATGGGCGATATCGGGATGATCAAAGGGGGGGGAGGGGCTTGCCTGGTTGCTCTGGCAAGGAGAGGTCGTCAGTGACGTAGTCGATCATAGGGGCAGCATCGGTCTCGGGGTCTACCGGAGAGAAGAGGGAGGAGAAACAGTAAATACATAGCAAGCAAGTGTATAACAAGACAACAAGCATAGCTAGACGTGTTCTAATGCAGTCCTAGACGTTATAGGTGAAGGGGGAATTCAACTGGGAAGGTTTTCCCGGTTATGGACCTGTGTCAGACAGATGACCGGAGGGGGAATGTTCCATGTTCAGCATGCTAGGGGCATGCGACAGATGAACGGACCACATATCCGGATTCGTTGGATTTTTTTGAGCAACTTCCATGTAGAAAACATTTTCATCCGAGCTACGGTTTATTTTCTATAAATTTTCAAAGTTTAAACAATTTTCTGGATTTATTTATATTAACAGAAATGGAATATGACGTCAGCATGATGTAGAGGTGATGTCAGCAGTCAACAGGATGGTTGACTGGGGTCAAACCTGGCCTGTGGGTCAGTGACTGGACTAATTAAATAGTGTTAATTGGACTAATCTAATACTAATTATCAAGCGGGGCCCACTGTCAGTGTCTAATTGGTGAATAGATTAATTAATCAATCTAATTAACAGATTTTCTATTTATCAAAAATGTTTTATTGACTCAGCCCCACATGTCAATGGGTTGACTCAGTCAATGAGTCAACTGGGCCCCATATGTCAGTGCCAGGTCATCCTCGCCGTCGTCGGTGCCGGAAGTGCTCCGGCGAGCCTTCCGCGGCGGCGCACGTTGGGATAGGGGTCGGGTTTCGTGCACAGGGGGTTTCCGGGGTCGTAGCTAGGTGCGTTCGACGCGGTTCGACGTCGCACGCAAGATGGAGGCGACGGCCGGGGCCAGGAACGACCGGAACGGCGCCGGCGACGAGTAGAAACGGCGCTGGAGTACGGGCGCGAGCGGGTTCAGCGTTAGAGCACGCGAACGGCCAAACTAACCAACTTGGCGGGGTCTACGGCGCTCCAGGAGCTCGTCGGAGCTACTAGCTCGAGCGGAGGAGCTCGGTGGCGAGCCCTACGACGGCAATGGCGGACGGTGGAGCTCGGCTTGCGGGCGAGCTAGCTACGGTGAATGGCACGGTGCGAGGAGAGGAAAGGAGGAAGGGAGGAGCTCACCGGGCTGCCAAGAAAGGCCCGTGCGAGCTTAGGAGCAGCATCATTGGACGGAGACGACGGCGGGCGCCGGCAACCAAGAAGGAGAGGTGAGGTCGATCCCGAGCGTGCGGTCGTCCCCGAGCTCGATGACGAGGTGTAGTCGAGGCAGTCGAGCGAGGCGGAGCGATAGGGCGCGTCGGCGAGGCGATCGGGAGGTGGTGGCCGCGGGATCGACGGCGGCGCGTCGACGACCGCGCACGGGCGAACGAGACAGAGAAGAAGAGGGGTGAACGATGGAGAGCGATGGGGGTGCGAATGGATGAGGAGGCCAGGGGGGAGGAGGGGTGGATCTTTATCCACCCGCGGCGCCTATAGCGGCGTGGTCGGCGAGGTGGGTTCGGCGGCAACGGCGGGCGTGCCTCGGTCGCTTGAACAGAAAACAGGGGGCGGAGGAGGCCGTGGTGGGCTGGGCTCTAGGCACTGTGCACTTAGGCCATTGCACAGTGGCTTTTTTTTATTTCTTTTTTACAGAAAGGGGTTTAGTAATATTTTGAGCTTCCATAAGATTTTGCAAAAATGTGAAACTTGGTCACATAATTACTTTGCAATATCCAGCACTGCCACAAAAAGTTTGGGCATTTCAGGAGTTGTCCAAGCATTTTTAGAAAATGAAAAGGACATCTTAAATATTGGTGGACCAGATAATAAATTCCCAGGGGCAATTTGGGAATTCCAAAAATGTTGGCTTCAACATGACAAATATCTAGGGATTATTTGCCATAGGATGAACTATTTTATTTGCATGAAAGAAGAAGCAAATATTTGACATGCAATTTGAATTTGAATTTGAAGCAAATTTTGGACAAGTGGCATTCTGGCATGATGATCATGATGACATGACCTTCATTAGGGGGAGATTACTGTAGTGTGATGTTGGGGATGTTACAATAATAGTCTCATTGTGTTTCTTATGAAATCTCAAATTATACAAAAGCATCTTATCATCATTGTTAACAATAAACTCATGCACTACCATGCTATTGTAATCTAAAAAGGTAGGGGGCAGCAGTTTTTCCTCTTTCTCATAATGCCTAATAGGTATCTCGAAGTGTTTAGCAAGGCGTGCAACATAGATACCTCCAAAGATGGGACCCTTTGTACGGTTCAGGCTTAAACATTTAGCAATAATAGCACCCATACTAACAGAGTTATCACGGAATAAAGCATGGAACAAAATAATAATATCAGGAACACTAAGGTTTCCACAGTTTCCGCGGCCAATTAAGCATCGACTAGCAAATATTGCAAAGTAGGTAGAATAGGAAAATGTATGCTAGTAATTCTTACATCGGAAACCTTCCTCGATTCTCCTACAGTAATAGATCAATAAATCCATCCACATCTTTACGATGTGGTTCCTCTAAGCTGCCCTCACAGGATATTTTGCAAACCGCACAAAAATCACGTAATGACATCTCCCTAGCCACATCATATAAATGAAACGCTACTGAAGGAGGTGATTTCTTAGGATAATAGTAGAAGTTTTGCACGAAAGTATTGGTGGGTAAGAGATACTGTTCGATTCTGTCGTGGAGGAAGTCGGTGAGGCCCGCATTATCAGCCAAAGAATAAAAGTCATCATAAATCCCGGCTGCTCTCAAGAAATCATCACAAGGCCATTCACTCGACCGTACTTCTGCCACGCGAGGAAGATTATACTTGGCCTTTTCTTTCTCCTTAGCTTGTTTATCCTTGGAGCCTTGGCTAGAAGAGCCTCTCAAGAACAATCTCTTCATCTTTTTCTGAAAATTTCTAAAATTTTTAGTAACTCAAAATAAAAGTGAATCAAACTCAACAAAACTGATAGCAACTACTCCCACAAGTGCCTAGAGCCTATATCATGCATTAAAATTACTTGGGACCGTATAAATTTAACATGCAAGCTCAAGAACAGGGTCACCTAGGCAGAAAAAAATTGCAATGAATAAAGCACTAGAACAAAAACTAATTGGACCATTGGAGAAGTCACATACCAAAGAACAATCTCCCAAAGCAGTTTTGTGAATGGAGCTTTGAGCAAGGAGATCAAAAATCGCAGCGAAATGAGCTAGAACTCGTGCTTGAGCTGGATGGTGATTTTTTTGGAAGGAAGAAGAAGTGTGTGGGTGCAGGAATAAGTGGAGGAGGGCCACCGTGGGCCCACGAGGCAGGGGGCGCGCCCTATAGGGGTGGGCGCGCCCTGGACCCTCGTGGCTAGGTGCCAGCTTCCCCTGTTGTGTTCTCAGTGCCAGATATTCTCAAATATTCCAGAAAAAATCACACTAAATTTGCAGGTCATTTGGAGAACTTTTATTTTCGGGTATTTTTATTGCATGGATAATTCAGAAAACGGACAAAAAATAATATTTTTACTTCATTTAATCTAAATAACAGAAAGTTAAAGGAGGGTACAGAAGGTTCTGCCTTCTAACTTCATCCATCTCATTCTCATCAAAAGGAATCCACTAACAAGGTTGATCAATTCTTCTTAACAAACTCATTCCGAATAACATGGAATCAAAGAAATTACGAATAGCACTAGGTTACCTCAACGGGGATATGCACATCCCCAATAATAAGAATATCATATTTCTTCTCGATAGTAGGAAAAGGAAATTCAAAACCTCCAATAGCGATAGTTGGAATTTTTCCAATAGAATTTATGCTATGAACTTGGGGTTGTTTCCTCGGAAAGTGTACTGTATGCTCATTACCATTAATACGAAAGTGACATTGCTTTTGTTGCAATCAATAACAGCCCCTGCAGTATTCAAAAAGGGTCTGCCAAGGATAATCGACATACTATCGTCCTCGGGAATATCAAGAATTACAAAGTTCGTTAAGATAGTAACGTTTGCAACCACAACAGACACATTCTCACAAATACCGACAGGTATAGCAGTTGATTTATCGGCCATTTGCAAAGATATTTCAGTAGGTGTCAACTTATTCAATTCAAGTCTATGATTTAAAGAGAGAGGCATAGCACTAACACCGGCTCCAAGATCACATAAAGCAGTATTAACATAGGTTCTTTTAATGGAGCAAGGTGTAGTTGGTACTCCTGGATCTCCAAGTTCCTTAGGGTATTTCACCCTTAAAAGTATAATTAGCAAGCATGGTGGAAATTTCATCTTCCGGTATCTTTCTTTTATTTGTAATAATATCCTTCATGTATTTAGCATAAGGGTTTACTTTAAGCATATCAATTAAGCGCATACGTAAGAAGATAGGTCTAATCATTGCAGCAAAGCGCTCAAAATCGTCATTATCCTTTTTCTTGGATGGCTTAGGAAGAAAAGGCATGGGTTTCTGAACCCATGGTTCTCTTTCTTTACCGTGCTTCCTAGCAACAAATTCTCTCTTATCATAATATTGATTCTTTGATTGTGGGTTATCAAGATCAACAGCAGCTTCAATCTCTATATCATTATTATTGCTAGGTTGAGCATCAACATGAACATTATCATTAACATTATCACTAGTTTCATGTTCATCTCCAGATTGTGTTTCAGCATCATAAATAGAAATATCATTAGGATTCTCAGGTGTGTCTACAACATGTTCACTAGAAGGATGCAAAGTCCTGTCATTTTTCTTTTTCTTCCTTTTAGAAGGACTAGGTGTTTCTAAATTGTTTCTCTGAGAATCTTGCTCAATTCTCTTAGGGTGGTGAGGGAGTCCTGGATTAGGGGGTATCCGGACAGCCGGACTATATACCTTGGTCGGACTGTTGGACCGTGAAGATACAAGACTCGAGACTTCGTCCCGTGTCCGAATGGGACTCTCCTTTGCGTGGAAGACAAGCTTGGCAATCCGGATATTATATTTCCTTCTTTGTAACCGACTCCATGTAAACCCTAGCCCTCTCCGGTGTCTATATAAACTGGAGGGTTTAGTCCTTAGAGACAGAATCATAATCATCATAGACTAGCTTCTAGGGTTTAGCCTCTATGATCTCGTGGTAGATCAACTCTTGTAATACCCATATCATCAATATCAATCAAGCAGGAAGTAGGGTTTTACCTCCATTGAGAGGGCCCAAACCTGGGTAGAACATCGTGTCCCTTGCCTCCTGTTACCATTAGCCTAAGATGCACAAATCGGGACCCCCTACCCGAGATCCGCCGGTTTTGACACCGACATTGGTGCTTTCATTGAGAGTTCCTCTATGTCGTCGCTATAAGGCTTGATGGCTCCTTCAATCAACAACAACATGGTCCAGGGTGAGACTTTTCTCCCCGGACAGATCTTCGTGTTCGGCGGCTTCGCACTGCGGGCCAATTCGCTTGGCCATCTGGAGCAGATCGACAGCTACGCCCCTGGCCGCCAGGTCAGGTTCGAAAACTTGAACTACACGGCCGATATCCACAGAGACCTGATCTTCAACGGATTCGGGCCTATGCCAAGAGTGCCAGACAGTCACGATGAGCACGGCTTAGACCTGTTGTCGGACAATGCTCGGGATATCACCCCTGCAGGAGCCCCGGACCTAAATCCGGAGCAGATTGCATCGCCCGAGGATGGGTGGATGGACCCCGCCCCGAAGGCCACACACTCATCGGCGGTAGAGCCGAACACAGACTTCACCCCCAAGGAAGCCTGTGACACCAGACCCCCGGACTGGTATCCGGCGGTAGGTCCAAGTCCGCGCACCCCCGAGCCCGCCGAATCTGGATGGGCTCCGATAATGGAGTTTACCGCTGCGGATATCTTTCAGTACTCGCCCTTTGGCGACATGCTGAACTCATTAAAAGCTCTCTCTTTGTCAGGAGACTCTTGGCCGAACTATGTTCGGCTCAAAGGAGAAAAAGGCGACGAAGAAATCCATCGCCCACCCACCACCCACTTCATAGCCACCGTTGACGATGTATCAAACATGCTTGACTTCGACTCTGATGATACCGACGGTATGGACGTTGGCGCAGGAGACGATTCAGAACCAACGGGGTGCTGGACTGCCACCTCGTCATATGACATTTACATGGTGGATACGCCTAAAGAAGACACCGGCGACAAACCGCGGGATAAAACCCCCGGACAAAAGCCAAAAACGACGGCGTAAACGCCGCTCCAAGTCCAGCAATAGTAAAAATAGCGATAACAGTGCTAGAAAGATCGACACCCCAGTCAACTCCGAAGGCAACAACGACCATATGGACCCAGCAATGGAGCAGGATGAGCCAGGTCACGTCGAACACAGCTCGGAGCATATGGCCGATCACAATGATCCCGAGAGATGAATTCATCAAACCGCCCCAGGACAAGAGCACAGTCCGGATGACGACGCATTCATCATCCCGGAAACACGCTTGGAACGAGATAACCTCCACTCAAATCATGCAAGTTAGAGTCCAAAACAAGGGCAAAAGTGTTTGGAAAAATAGATACGACGGAGACGTATCATAGTACAAACTAGGTATTAGGAAAAGGTAGTGATACCTGTTAACTCAGATAGATCAGCAGCCACAGAAAACACAGGCCCAACTGTACCACACTTTACCCCTACTCCACTGCCCAAAACCCTATTAGAACCGCTAAGAGCCCAGCGTCAACTGTCTATGATATCAATTCAAAATTTGAACTCCAAAATTTCTGCATGTGCCTTATCTTCTCTCTTGTATGAAAACTAATTTCAGATGAATCTCCTTGCTCAAAGGATCATAGGATCTCACAACAATACTGGGCTTTGCATTGGTCTTGTCAGTACCTCTTGCCCTTTGTCAGCATACTTACACTCATTGCTATTTGATTATGTAGCATCACTGTAAATGTTTGCTTCTTTATCCTCCCTTTGCTTGAAATTATAAGATCTATATTTACTCTTAGATAAATGTAGAATTAACACAATGGTTATGAAGTTTTGGATTGCTCATGTAAGTACCTGTTGTCATGTACTCCCTCCGTATCGAATTAATTGTTGATCAATTGGATGTATTTATAACTTAATAGTGCTAGATACATCCATTTGAGCGTCAAGTAATAATGGACGGTGGTGGTATTATTGTACTTGCATCACGAGATAGTTGATTGTCTAGCATTACTCTGCATCTTATCCGCCCTGCCCTCCACTTTCTCCAAATTACCATATCTACATTTACTCTTACCAAAATGTTGAATAAAGCCAATGCCACTGCACATGTTGATGTATGCATTCCTCTTGTCAGTACCTTTTGCCTTGTAACGTTGTACTTAATTAATTGCTATTTGATTATGTATCATCAGTCTGCACATGAGCTTCATTATCCTTTGTTTCTTCCAATATTATTTGATCTATATTTACTCTTTGCAAAACGTAGAATAATGGCAACACTTATAAAGAATTTTCTTTGGGGAATTTCTTGAATTATCCTTCCATCAACATGGAGAAGGGCTTTGTCCAGCCCGTGTTAACATGTAATGTAAGTTCATCCTTCTCAAGCCTTCAAACTTTGTTCTAGTATAGATTTGGATAGGCATCATTTCCTCCACTTCTGTTTACTTTGTTGTTTACATCTGATTGGATGTTTGCAACAACTACCAGTTTTAAATTGTAGTTGTAAAAACATGTTCCTTATGCAGAACAGATCCATTTATTTGCTTATATAATTGTGAAACATGTTATGTGTCTCCTTGTTTCTCTTTCAGAGTCGTATGTCTTATGCCAGGCAGAACTTTAGGGAAGATAGTGAGCCAAACCATCTTGAGGACAGCGAGATGACCCCAAGGTCCTGTCTTGATGAAGACAGTGAGTTTAAGCTACTCACCAGCAGGTGTGAGACAACCTCTGTGCAGTTGCTGACTCAATCAGTTCGACTCCTTCAGTCTCAACTTGAAGCGGAAAGGCTTGCTTCAGCTCAGCTTCGACTTGAAGTCAAAGATGTAATGAAGATGTCAGAGGACTGCCTTGCGCACTATGGTGCCATACAACTAGGGATGAAGCATCTATCGTTGACACAACTGAGGTGTCATCAGCTTGTTCGGCTGCTTGCGGGGCCCGTCCTGGCCAGGCCTAGTGCCTTCTGAAGTGCTCTCAGTTTTGTATACTCTTTTGTGGGCGTGTTTATATGCACTGGTGGTGACCTTTGATGCCCAGTGGATGTAATATGTGTAATAGCCGTGATAGCCTAGCGTAAGTTGCTTACTTATTTATTTCCTTATTGTCTTGTTTATTTTTTTGCTTGTAGTCGGTGCAATTCTTTTTCCGCGGTTTGCTAGTGGCCGCAATAACCTATTTTTAAAAACTAGACCACAATAACCATGGGCAACATATTTACTGTAGTTACCATGGGCCTCTTACGGGCCGTAGAGACAATGGGCCTTCTAAGGGCCATAGAGACAATGGGCCTTCTACGGGGCGTAGAAACAATGGGCCTTCTACGGATCATAGACACAATGGGCCTTCTACAGGCCGTATCATCAATGGGCCTTCTACGGGCCGTATGATCAATTGGCCAAACATGGGCCAATAACAGACCGCATTATGGCCGTAAATGGGCTAGAGTTGGAATCGTCCGTCGATGGGCCGACCATAACGGGCTGTTGTTAATCAGCCGTATTTGATGACACTATGAAAATGGCCCAACGTATTAACGGGCCAACTGTAAACACGGGCTGAATTTGGCCCACACGCAGAAAATGTCAGTAACGGGCCGTAAGTAACGAATGCTGGAAATGAGCCCAATAATAAATGGGCCTTGAGAAGGCCGAAATATAACATGGGCTGGAAACGGCCTAATGGAATAATGGACCGTTAATGGGTATAAAGGGATACACTGTTCATTACGGGCCAATTTCACCACGGACCGTTAATGGGCCAAGAGTTACAAAGGGCCTCATATGGGCCAAAATACGTCATGGGCCATACATGGGCCGGAAGTTAAAACGGGCTGGAATCATATTGGATGGCCTAGATGACGCTACTGGGTCTAATTCAGATAGGTCGTAATGGGCCCTAGGTTAGCGGGCTATAAATGGGCTATATGCAAACAGGTCGTTAACAAGCTTTCCATGGGCTGGCCCACCATCTTTTTACCAAGTCAAACGGGTCGGCCTTTTCACAGGAATGGGCCTCAGTTGGGCCGTGCCACGTGTCGACGTATCATAGGCGCCTTCGGTCCAATGAGTGGATGACATCTGTCCCAACGGTGAGTCGACACGTGTTTCCTCCAGCCAATGATGATTTTACACATGGAAAATCCCCATGGGCTGAAGCTGTTAACGGGTTATCGGATCCAAAACCGGACCAGATAGCTTAACGGTGAGCCATTACGGTGGATGCCACGTGTCGGTCACCCTTGACTAAAGCACTTCTATGACGCGTGATTTATCGTCATGGAAGTGGACACTTTCATGATGATAATTTTGGTAATGTCATGGAACACTTGTACGACAGCACAGGTATGACTATCTTGATTCTGTCATAAAATCGTCATGGATGTACATGCATGACAGAAAACATGACCTACTGTGACAAACACGTATCATCACGGAAGTGTATTTTTTTGTAGTGGAAGTAGCGCATAAACTAGGGTTTAAGATTCTGTCACTCTAGCAACCCATCATCTAATAACAACACCACAATGCATTCCCTTAGGCCCAAAGATGGTGAAGTGCCATGTAGTCGACGTTCACATGACACCACTAAGGGAATCACAACATACATGTAATCAAAATATTAAACACATATCAAGTTCACATGATTACTTGCAACAAGATTTCTCCCCTGACCTCAAGAACAAAAGTAACTACTCACAAATGATAATCATGCTCAAGATCGGAGGGGTATTGAATAGCATAATGGATCTGAACATATAATCTTCCACCAAATAAAACATATAGCCACTACTAGCATATCGGAGGGGTATTGAATAGCATAATGGATCTGAACTACAAGATGTAATCAACACTACTAGCCACCCACAGGTACCAATCTGAGGTTCCGGTACAAAGATTGAATACAAGAGGTTAACTAGGGTTTGAGAGGAGATGGTGTTGTTGAAGATGTTGATGGAGATTGGCCTCCCAAAGATGAGAGGGTTCTTGGTGATGAGATGGCTTTGATTTCCCCCTCCGGGAGGGAAGTTCCCCCGGTGGAATCGTTCCACTTGAGGGCAAAAGTGCTCCTGCCCAAGTTCCACCTCGAGACGGCAGTGCTCCGTCCCGAGAGTCCTCTCCTTATTTTTTCTAGGTCAAAATGACCTATATACCAGAAGATGGGCACTGGAGGTGGGTTGGGCTGAGCACAACCCACCAGGGCGCGCCTGGGGGGCTTGGCATGCCCTGGTATCATGTGCTCACTAGGTAGCCCCCCTCCGGTAGTTATTTGCTCTAGTATTGTTTATATAGTCAAACAATTCCCCATAAATTTTCATCTCATTTGGAGATGTGTAGAATAGGTAACTCTGACATAGCTTTTTCAGGTCTAGAATTCCAGCTGCCGGCATTCTCCCTCTTTGTGCAAACCTTGCATATTATGAGAGAAAAGGCATTAGAATTACTCCATAAAATATTATTATGCATAGAAACATTGTAAATAACAATAGGAAAACATGATGCAAAATGGACGTATCAAGGACCAAGGATATGTTTCTCATTTATGGAGGTAACGAAGAGCTCGCCGTGAAGGGTTACATCGATGCTAGCTTCGACACAGATCCACTTGACTCTAAGTCACAAACCGGATACGTGTTTATATTGATGGTGGAGCTGTCAGTTGGTGCAGTTCCAAGCAGAGCTTCGTGGCGGGATCTACGTATGAAGCGGAGTACATAGCTGCTTCGGAAGCGACGCATGAAGGAGTCTGGATGAAGGAGTTCATATCCGATCTGGGTGTAATACCCAATGCATCGGTTCCGATGACAATCTTTTGTGACAACACTGGAGCAATTGCCTTAGCGGAAGAATCCATGTTTCACAAGAGAACCAAACACATCAAAAGACGCTTCAACTCCATTCGTGAGAAGGTCAAGGATGGAGACATAGAAATTTGCAAAATACATACGGATCTGAATGTGGTAGACCCGTTGACTAAACCTCTTCCGCGGGCAAAACATGATCAGCACCAAGACTCCATGGGTGTTAGATTCATTACTATGTAATCTAGATTATTGACTCTAGTTCAAGTGGGAGACTGTTGGAAATATGCCCTAGAGGCAATAATAAAGTGGTTATTATTATATTTCCTTATTCATGATAAAGGTCTATTATTCATGCTAGAATTGTATTGACCGGAAACTTAAATACATATGTGGATACATAAACAAAATACCTTGTCCCTAGTGAGCCTCTACTAGACTAGCTCGTTGATCAAAGATAGTTAAGGTTTCCTAACCATAGACATGAGTTGTCATTTGATAACAGGATCACATCATTAGGAGAATGATGTGATGGACAAGACCCATCCGTTAGCTTAGCATATCACAATTCAGTTTATTGCTACTGCTTTCTTAATGTCAAATACATATTCCTTCGACCATGAGATCATGCAAGTCCCGGATACCGGAGGAATACCTTGTGTGCTATCAAACATCACAATGTAACTGGGTGATCATAAAGATGCTCTACATGTACTGTTGAGTTGGCATGGATCGAGATTGGGATTTGTCACCCTGTGTGACGGACAGGTATCTCTGGGCCCTCTCAGTAATACAACATCACAAGAAGCTTGCAAGCAAAGTGACTAAGGAGTTAGTTACAAGATGATGTACGCAACGAGTAAAGAGACTTGCCGGTAACAAGATTAAACTAGGTATGGAGATACCGACGATCGAATCTCTGGCAAGTAACATACCGACAGACAAAGGGAACTATGTATGTTGTCATATAGGTTCGACCAATAAAAATCTTTGTAGAAAATGTAGGAACCAATATGGGCATCCAGGTCCCGCTATTGGTTATTGACCGGAGAGGCATTTCGTTCATGTCTACATCATCTCGAACCCGTAGGGTCCGCATGCTTAAAATTCGTTGACGATATAGTATTATATGAGTTATGTGAAATAGTGGCTGAATGTTGTTCGGAGTCCCGGATGAGATCACAGACATGACGAGGAGCTCCGGAATGGTCCGGAGGTAAAGATTGATATATAGGACGATAATATTTGGTCTCCGGAAAGGTTTCGGAATGCACCAGGTATTTCTCGGATCACCAAAGGGGTTCCGGGAAGGCCACGGGGAGTTATTGGGCTTATTGGGCCAACGAGGAAAGCACACCGGCCCACAAGAGGCTGGTGCGCCCCACCTCTAGGCCGTCGGCCCTAGGGAAGTAAAGGGAGGAGCGCTAGCCCCTCCTGCCTTCCCCTCCACATGAGAGAAAGAAAAGGGGGGCTCCCCTCCTGCCTTCTCCGAGGCGCCAAAGAAGAAAGGGGGGGGGTGGCCGCGGCCAGGGCAGGCCGTAGGGCTGGCCGCCGGCTCCCTTGGAGGCTTCCTAAGCTGCCTCCCATCCTTCTCCACCTATACATATGAGAGGAGGGAGAGGGGCAACACACCACAATCCCCAAGCTGTGTGTGGTGCCTCGTCTCCCTCTAGTTCTAGTTCCTCCTCCGTCCACGTCCGTTGTGCTTGGTGAAGCCCTGCAGATAGTTTCACCACCTCCGTCACCACGCCGTCGTGCTGCCGTAACTTATCTACTACTTCGCCTCTCTTACTGGATCAAGAAAGCGAGGACGTCATCGAGCTAAACATGTGCTGAAGGCAGATGTGTCGTACGTTTGGTACTTGATCGGGACATATCGTGAAGGTGTACGACTACAACAACCGCGTTAATAAACGCTTCCGGTTAGCGATCTACAAGGGTATGTAGATGCATCTCCATGGATAGACTTTGCGTGTGCATAGAATTTTTTTGTTGTCCATGCAACGTCCCCCAACAGGAGTAGCAACAGTTGTTGCTAAGATGATGGCTTCAAACTACTTGATGCACTACTTTATAAGGTCTTCGTGAATAATTAATAAAATGACTGCATGCATCGCCCAGATGTAGAGACCGGGGTGATCCTCCTTTTCTAAAAAAAACTCCATCTACATTTCAATGTTTTAGGGGCAACAAATTGGAGTATTCTTTGGTTGGGACATGTAGCGGTCAATTTCCAGGGTGTGGGAGCGCTCCAACACTTTAGGTGGTGTGCCCCGGTGGCGCCATGTGTCGCGAGTTGGACGCTTCCCTCATAGGGATGATTTCCTCATTTTTTTCCGGTTTTAGGATTTTCTGTTACTTCTTGATTTTTAGATTTTTTGTTTCATTTTACTTTTTTGATTTTTGATTTTTTATGTTTCAGCTCTTCCAAGTTTTCTTTTCTTTTCATTATTTCCATGTTTGTGTGCTCCCACGTGGAGTAAAAGCACATGTGTGCTTTACCCTTGTGGAAGCATATGTTAGTTCACTTGGGAGCACATATTAGTACAACTTGGGAGCAGTTGGATCACTTTGGGAGCACAAATTTCACTTTTTTTTGTTGAAATGTATGAACATGGGGTCTAGCTTTGAATATCTCGATACATGGAATGTGACTATGAAAACGATTTGTAATTTGAATGCGCAATTCATGAGATATTTCATTTCAAAAAATCAAATCTATGAAAAAAGAGAGTCTCAATATACTTCCTCTTTCCATCTATATAGGGCCTAATACGTTTTCCAAAACCGCCTTTGACTATTGGCAAGATTAATAGTACATGAGATTTATAATTTAAAAATTATATCATTGGAAGCTCCTTTCGCATACGAATTTGACGGCATGCTTTGTGTAAGTTGCATGTCATATATTATTGCTCTAACATTTGGTCAAAGTTAGCCTCGAAAAACGCATTAGGCCCTATATAGATGGAAGGAGGGAGTATATCTGATGTCATATTTTATCGTTCAAAATTCGGACGCCCTCAAGTACGTATGATCCAGACCGAACGCATGGCAATTACTCGCTGCAATTATTGTGATAGTTGTTTACTACATGAAAATTTTCACCTTAGAACGTGGCAAATTCTTATGCAACATCATGATAATTTTTTCTGTTTTAGCATGACAAATCTAGGCGTTCGCTAAGAAACGCAAAAAAAATCTTACGTCGGATTTTCAACATTTATAGAAAAAGCGCAAACAACTAACTTCTCATCCCTTGCGTGCGGGAGAGTAAACTCATCAAACTTTCTTATTGCGACAAGGGGCGCACATGCATTGTGCCACTTGTCACCACTAGAGAAGTTTGGGGGTAATCTTTAAAAGGGATAACCCTTAACTAGTGATTTTGCAATGCTTTCTTATTTCTTGTTAGAGCATCTGGAGCTTAACTTTTGGGCTTTATTTTCTTGATATGATAGCTTTGCCCTCTCATGGCATCAAGTGCGGCACCGTGTTATAGTTTTAGTTCCACCCTACCGCAATCCAAAGCTCTAAAGAAAACACCTGCAATCCAAACCACTCGTTTTGTCAAGTTTTTCCCTTTTTTATGTCATATACCCAAATAGCACCAGGAGCTCCTATGAGGTGCCTCCAATACCACTTGGGGAACCGGCGCCAGAAGCACCCCTCCTCATGGGACGGCCCATATAGAGTACGGTTGGCCATTAGAAAACCAAAGAAACTGAAAAATACGGGAAAACTGGAAAAGGAAAACAAATCGAAAAAGGTCGTCAATTCAGAATTGTTTATTGATTTTGAAAAAAAAGTTCATAAAATTAAAAAAATCACGAATTTTTAAAAAAGGTTCAACAATTCTGGAAAAAAAATCATCAAATTTGGAAAAAAAGTTCACTGAAATTTGAAAAAAAAAACATTGATTTTGAAAAAAGTTCTTCGATTTTAAAAAATGTTTTAAGCTTTTGAAAAAAGGTTCATCGAAATTGAAGAAAAGTCCATTGAATTTGAAAAAAAGTTAATCAAAATTCAAAAAAAGTTCAAGTATTTTGGAAAAAAAGTTCATCAATTTTACAAAAATAAGAGTTCACGTATTTGCAAAAAAAATCATTGGGCTAGGAAAAATAGAAAAACTAGAAAACAAAAAAGGAATAAAAAGGAAAATGCAAAAAAGGAAAGGAAAAGGAAAAAAGGAATAAATAAAAGACAAATAGGTTAAAAGGATAGCACATTTGTGTTGGTTGGCGGGGTGGTAACACTAGCCAACCTTCAACGAGGAGGTCGTAGTTAGAATCCTTCAATACAGCGCTAAATAAGAATCACCAATCACCGGGTTCCATATATAGCTCGTAGGGTGCCGCTGAACGACCTGGCGCGCACCCCCCTCGCGTGCTGGGCGTTTGTATGGGCCCGCCAATATCCCATTATTTTTTTTGGTTTCTTCTTTTTCTTTTTTCCTTTTTTGTTTCCATTTTTCTTTTCTCTTTTCTTTCTAAATTCACGAACTTTTTTGTATCAAATTCAAAAAATGTTCATCAATGTTTAAGAATGCTCAAGGTTCAAAAAATGTTCATAAAATTCACTTTTTGTATTCACCGGATTAAAAAAAAATCATCAAAATTCAAAATTTGTTCATCGAATTTTAAAACTTTTCATCAAATTTGATATTTGTTCATCGATTTCAAAACTTATTCACCAATTCAAAATTTGTTCGTCGATTTTAAAAATTGTTCATCAATGGATAAAAATGCTCAACCATTCAAAAACTGTTCATAAAGTTCATTTTGTTATTCACCGGATTGAAAAAATGTTCATCAAATTTGATATTCGTTCATCATTTACAAAAATTCAAATTCAAAATTTGTTCAATGATTTCAAAAATTGTCCATCAATTTCAAAAATTGTTAATCCATTTTTTCAAAAACAATTCTCGAATACAAAATTTGTTCATCAAGTTTAAATAATGTTCATCTTATTAAAATTTTGTTCAGTAACTATAAAAATGTTAATCATTATTAAAAGTACTCATGTATATTTGTTCATAGATATAAAAAAATTTCATCAAAACAAAAAATTACTCATTAAAATTCCAAAAATGTTTATTATTTTGAAATCACGAACATTTTTTTACAAAATTTTCTTTTCGAAATTTGAGACTTTTATAAATTACGAATTATATTGAAGAAGATAAATAAATAAAATTAGAAAAGAAAAACGAAAAGCAAAAAGAGTAAGAAAAACGAATTAAAAAAGCTGGGGCGTTCAGCCCCGCTCATGAGCCGGCCCCCTAGGGGCGCACGGGAGCGGAGGGGCGCGCGCTGGCATGTTTGCCAGCGCGTCACGCGCCATATAGGAGGTCTCGCCAATCACACACACCATGGTGAGCGTGGTTATGTCCCACTTGTAGCGAGCCTGTTTTTGGCTGGCCCAGTAGGAAATGAAATTCTTCATATCCCGCATGTTAGCTCATTAGTTAATTTATTTATTTCCCTATTTTTAATTTCGTTTATATTTCAAGTTACTCTAAACATATATATTTGAAAAATTAATTTACATAAATTTTTCAAATGGACATCATGCATTAAAATGTTCGTTAATGATGAAAAAAAATCAGAAAATTTAGTAAATAGTTTTTCCATTTAAAAACTATTCACAATTATAAAATTTTGTCCATGATATTTGTTTTTCAAAAAGTATAATAAATTATTTGTGTAATTTGTAAACAAATGTCTATACCTATCAAAAAACTGTTCATGGCACTTCAAAATGTTTGCACATTTAAAAATATATTTCACCACATTTTAAAAATTATGCAGTTTAGGTCAAAGCCCATAACATACAAAAAATGTTCATACCATTTAAAAAAATTCTAACATTTATTAGTTGTTTGCACACTGTAATAAAGAAATCATGACACTAAAGAAAATGTTCAACGTGTATTAAAAGATGCTCACTATGTATTTAAAACATGTTGAATGTGCATGTTTCAAATGGTCAACACGTATTCCAATACATTGCTCAACATGTATTTGAAAAAAACATGTGTCTAAAAATGTTTAACATGTATATGGAAATGTTCAACGTGTATTAAATAAAAAGTGAACATGTATTTGAAAATGAATAAAATAAAAATGAATGAAAAACATGAATAAGAAAACCACCAAAAACCAATAGAGAAAAGCACTGAAAAGAAAAATAATAATAGAAAAATTGCATGAAATCTTCCTAAAACCCAGCGAACCTAGTTGGATGGTTCCGCCAATTGTTGGTTAGAAGCTTCACAAAACCGCTCCTCGGCCAGCCCACTAAAGTCTGTTGTTGGCAACGCTTGAGTAGTGCTCATAATTAGGGAAGTATAGCACGAGCGAACCGAACCAATGTCGATCATGCAAGCCCTTGTTTTCCAAAACGCAAGACGGACGTTGGTAATATACCCATTCATATTGACGTTCTTATCTCTGCCTAATATTAATGGGAGGATTGTTTTTCCAAAAAAAATCGTTTACGTGGGACCAAAATAATTTTTCGTCCGTCGGCACGATTTCTCGTTCGGGAGTTATCTTTTTTTTTTGACGGGTAACTAGGGACTTTATTAAGCAGTAATCAACATCGGAATACAAATAATGTCTGGTAATGTCCCTAGCCAAATGTGGCGACCTACAGCAAGAGAAGTTGCCGCTTTAGCCAGTGCATGTGCTTCGAAGTTATTCTCCCTGTGTTCAAACTTGAATTTTACATGGTGGAACTCCCTCCTCCTCTCCAATATTTCATGCAGAACTGGTGCATAGTGGGTTGCAGCTCCTGTGTCTATCTTGTTCACGACTTCCAGGCAATCAGACGCGATAAGCAGGCGAGTGAGATTAAGGTCCACATCAAGTGCTAATGCCTCATTGCACGCATGCGCCTCCAGTGCAGCAGCATTGTTCAAACCCTCAAAGACCACTGCCGACGCCCCCAAGAAAATGCCTTCCTTGTCCCTGAAAATCACAGCTGCTGCACCAAAATGACCATGCCTCGATATGCCTCCATCAACATTGAACTTTGCTGCATCTTCCTCCGGCGGTAGCCACGCTTTGGCATGTGGCCGGGTCCCAGCAGCCATCGCAGCACTTGGATTCCCCCTCTTCTCTGCAATCTCTAGATCCTGAAGATACCGTGTGATGAAACAGAAAGTAGACAATGGACTCTGGTATTCGTTGTCATGGATAGCTTTCCTTTGCGCCCACCATATCGCCCACATAGTGATCAACACTTTTGCAAGCTCCGTTTCATTGAGTGTCTCAAACAGCCAGAACAACCACAATCTGGGGTCCGACGCTCGATTGGATATGACATGCTCTAGAACCTCTTCTTCGCCTAGTGCCCATACGCATCGTGCCATGCGGCAGTCAAACAAGGAGTGATGCCAGGTATCTTCCTGTGCCTCACATAAGGGGCAAGCCGATGTGTCTGCCATCTTCCGGTGGTGACGGGTCGATCCAGTTGGCAGCGAGGTATGGGCAAGGCACCAGGTAAACACCCGAACCTTCGACGGCACCCTCGTCTTCCAAATACTAGACCACTTCCGTTTGGTGGAGGCTTGATCAGATGTGCTTGTGCCGTGCTCAATCCAGTCCTCCCTCTGGTATTTTATGCCCGTCAACATCCTGTACGCCGACTTAACCGAGAAAACACCCCGGTTATCATAGTGCCACGCATAGAAGTCGTTATGCAGCCTTGAGCTCAATGGGATGTTCAAGATAGCATCCACATCTGGCCCAGCAAAGTGTTCGACAAGAACTTGTTTGTCCCACGTTCTCGTGACTGAATTGATCAACTTTGAGACCTGTTGTGGTGGATCAGCCCTCAAAGCACATAATGGCTGTAGTTTGTAATCACGTGGTATCCAGTTCTCACTCCAGATGCTCGTGTCCTCACCTGTCCCCACTCTTTTAATGATTCCGAGTGCTAGGATCTCCTTACCCTCCATAATAGAGCGCCAAACTTGAGATGGATGATTACCCAATGAAGCCTCTAGAATATTGCAATGTGGGTAGTAACGTGCCTTAAGCACCCTCGCGCTTAGAGAATCGGGGTCCTGAAGAAGGCGCCATGCTTGTCGAGCTAGCAAGGCTAGGTTAAAGAGCTCAATATCTCTAAACCCCATTCCTCCCATAAACTTGGGTTTGCACATAGTGTTCCAGGACACCCAGGCCGTTTTCCTTTCTCCTCATTTGCTACCCCACCAAAACTTCCTAAGTAGACCATTTATGTGCTCACACAAACCTCTTGGCAATTTGAAACAAGACATAGAATATGTTGGTATGGACTGTGCAACCGATTTTATAAGAACTTCCTTCCCTCCAGCAGATAAGCACTTCTCCATCCAACCCTGTACATGCTTCCAAATTCTGTCTTTTAGGTACCGAAAGCACCCTTCTTTTGAGCTGCCAACATCTGTGGGTAGCCCAAGATATTTCTCTAAAAGAGATTCATTATGCACATCAAGCAGCCCTTTTACCTCATTCCTCAATATATCTGGGACCCCCTTGCTGAAGTAAATGGACGATTTGTCTGTGTTGATACGTTGGCCTGAAGCATCACAATATTTCTTCAACACTTCTCGGACTTTTGCTGCACTCTCTCTGTTTGCCTCAAAGAAAAGCAGACTGTCATCTGCAAAGAGGAGGTGATTTACCTCCGGCGCTGTGGCCGTAAGCGAAACTCCTCGAATCCCACTCTCTTGAGCTTTCAGCAAGCAAGAGAGACCTTCAGCCGCCAGCAAAAACAAATAAGGGGAAATAGGGTCCCCTTGCCGCAATCCCCGTGATGGCCTGAAAGCATCTAGAATTCCACCATTAAAAAGTACTGGAAAAAAACCCGAAGACACACACCTCATTATAGTTTCAGTAAACCTCGGGCTCACACCCAATTTCAGCATCACTGCTTTGAGATACGACCACTCAAGCCTGTCATAGGCCTTCATCATGTCCAGCTTCAGATCACAGTAACGATTGCCCTTCACCCTTCTCGTTTTTATGTAATGCAGGCATTCATATGATGTGATAAAATTGTCCGTAATAAGGCGTCCAGGAACAAAAGTTGACTGCTCCTCAGAGATCACATCAGGAAGGATAATTTTCAGCCTATTAGCTAAGATCTTGGAAGCAATCTTGTAGATCACACTGCAAAGGCTTATCGGCCGAAATTGTCCTAATATTTTTGGACTAGCAATCTTGGGAATCAAAACGATGAACGTATTGTTGATATCCTCGGGAGTTATCTCGTTCTCCTGATTTGTTTCTGTCAAAAAAAATCGTAGGACGCACAGAGCCATCATGGGCCGGCCTATTAGCATACCAACTACTCGTGCCAGTGAATATGTCCAAGGAAAAAATACTACGCCACAAGGAATCGAACCGGCGCTCACGCTAGACCCCTAGGAATGCTACCCACCGGACTAAACAAGACTTGGTGTTTAATTGGCAGCGCAAGGTTTTAAATTAAGCTAATAGTCATGCCCGTAACTGAGAGCAAAATATTTTTTTTAGAAAAAGTCAATATATTTTTGAACGCGGATATTTTGTAGATCTTTGAATAAAAAATTGAAACTCAAACATTTTTTTTAGAAAAAAGAACAATATTTCATTTTTTTATCCTCTTGAAACCTGAATATTATTTAACACGAACAATTTCTGAAAACTAGGAGGTACTGTACTGATTTTTTTTGAATTGCGAACATTTTTCTAAAACACAAATATTTTCTGAACTTTCAATTTGAAAGGGAAAACATTTTACAAAACACTATTTTTTTTGGAAAACTGGGAGGTACTATAGCTAACATTTTTCTAAATCTATACCTATTGAAAACTATGTGAATTTTTGAAATATGCCTACGGATGCATTGTTTTAGTTCAATTCATTAAGCTAGGGATATGAAAGAAATTTTTGTCTCCATCGTGTCTTCACATACGACCAGACTCGCTCAGCCCAGTGACACCCGTCAAAATGGATGAAGAGTCCAACTAAGGTTTTGTGATCTATCTGACACAAACAACTCAATTAATATGATAATAACACATGCATATGTTATGTGCAGCGCGTTTCCCTATTATGTTAGCCGGATGATAAAAAAAAGTCTTTGTTCAACGTTCTTGATCTCGCCGGACATGAAGGAGGCTCAACGATCCAGCTACTGGATCTCGCTAACCTTGGTTAGTGACAACTGGTACTGCGACCACTGACGACAAGGACGACAAAGTGGACAAGCGAAAACATGGGCCTGGTGTTATACTAAAATAGAGGGTGTGTACCTGAGGATGAGGTATTAGTTATGTTTATTATATTAGGGGCATGAGAGTGAGGTCTTTAGCCATGCTCAGTGGTAAGGGCATGTGAGGGTTGGTGTTCTCCCGTTGCAATGCACGGGCATGTTTGCTAGTCATCCTAAAAATACTGGCTGTGTTTGGTTGCAAAATATTAGTGTTCCAAGAATACCACAATATTTTGAAAAACTATGGTATTAAATAATTTGAGGTGTTTGGCTCTAGTTAAAACTATATAGTATTATAAGGAGAAAAGTATGTTTTTGGACCCTCAAGTTCCTCAAAAGTATAGACTTGGTCCCTTAAGATTTTTTGGTAGACATTTGGTCCTTCAATTCTCGGATAAGTTTGGTCCAAAACCAGATTTTGAGCACGTTGACGGATTTGACCAGGTTTGATCGATGAACAGTAAATTAAAGAAAAAAGAAACACATTCAAAATTAAAAAAAAATCTAATTTTTTTGTGATAACCAAGATGCTTGGGTGCGCTAGGTGCAGTAAATGTTTGTGGTCAAATAACATCTGAGGCTTTTTTTGTGAGCCAAAATTTGTATTTTTTGCTACAAGCTCCTCAAATGTCGAAACACCACACAAATTATATGCACCTAGCTCACCCAAGCATCTTGGTTACCACAAAATTTCAGTTTTTTTAGTTTTGTAACTATTTTTCAAATTTACTACTCATCGGTCATAACCGGTCAACATGGTCAAAATCTGGTTTTGGACAGAACTTATCCGGTTTTCAGACTTCAAGGACCAAATGTCTACCAAAAAAATTTAGAGACCAAGTCTATACTTTTGAGGAACTTGAGGGATCGGAAACATACTTTTCTCTATTAGAAACCATGATATCCATAAAACCATAGCATTTTTGCAGTATTGAAAAAAGAGGTCTAGACCTCTTTTAAAAAAACAAGAAAGAGAAAAGGAGAAAGTTGGCTGATGTGGTCACCTATTACAGGTAGGGTCAAGGGCTCATCATCTGGGACCCACAGGGGGACATCACTGTCATAGGTAGGTCTATGGACCATGTAAGCATTCGGATGATACATCAGGAGGATCACTCGGACGGCTCTACAACACTCGGACAAACCACACGTCACTCGACGGACGAACTACCACTCAAACATACCGAACAGGGAGGCGGCGTGGGAGCTGCAACAGTCGAAGAATCCTAAGTCATCCACTAATAGAGTTATAACTATCGTTAACTGTAACTCCAGTAGTAGAGGCCCATTACACTAGTAATTGTCTCATTCAATGGCATTAATTGCCCAGGCGGGATGGGAGACATGGGGCTGCAGCACACTCTATATAAGTCGCTCCCCTCTCCATAGCCGGGCACGTTCAACCCTTGTAACCATATCCATCAAATCAAAGCAAGCCTCAAGGCACGAGACGTAGGGGTTTTACCTCCACCGAGGGGCCTGAACTCGTTAAACACCGAGTATTACACCTAAGCCATAGCTAGTCTTTGCCCCTTATTCGTACCCCTAGTACTCATTGTAAGGATCATAACCCCGACAGTTGGCGCCCACCATGGGGCTAGGCGTCTAGCAAAATTTCACGGTGTAGGTGGATTTCTTCATCATCATCATCATGTCAGTCAGTGGCAAAACCCGCTTCGGGACGATCTCCTTCATCCCCGATGACTCAGCGTGGCAACGCGAGGCCCCGT
This sequence comes from Triticum aestivum, assembly GCF_018294505.1. Classification (NCBI taxonomy): domain Eukaryota; kingdom Viridiplantae; phylum Streptophyta; class Magnoliopsida; order Poales; family Poaceae; genus Triticum; species Triticum aestivum. Next base: position 246,414,737 of record NC_057813.1, read on the forward strand.
AGGACATAGAGGCGTTGCCCGTCCGTGGGGCGACACACTTTCGTGCTTCCTCTTACGGAGTCCTTCTCCGACAGCCCTTATCTCCATACCAAGTGGTTGCCCATCCTGCCGTTGTGCACCGTCGTAAGCGCTCCGGGCGTTCGCGGCTGCAACACTGGATCAAGCACTCTGCCGCCACTCAGGCGGCGGCGAAACAAGTGGCAGCTATTGAGTTCGACGAGCCTGCCCTCAACCTCTCCGACGGATCACTCGGTAATTCCTTAGAGGACTCCGAGTCCGAAAGCATCGAGTCAACCGCCGAGATTCTCATGGCGGATAACTCCGAGCACCGCATAGCCACAACGCCCAAAGATGGCCGTGCGGGTATGTCCCACGTCAACACTGATGGTGTCTTCTCGGGCCACGAGCCGTATGTACCCCAGGCTCTCACTCGGGAGCAGCGGGATGAGCTCCATCGCAGGAACGACCAGTTCCTGAACACTCCCATCATCGAGACGACTCCCGAGGCACTAGCCATGGGGTCGAATCGCTTGGTCACCTTGGGCGAGCGTGATCGCCTCAAACAGCTTCATAGGGAGTGATGACTCACAAGTATAGGGGATCTATTGTAGTACTTTCGATAAGTAAGAGTGTCGAACCTAACGAGGAGCAGTAGGAAATGACAAGCGGTTTTCAGTAAGGTATTCTCTGCAAGCACTGAAACTGTAGGTAACAGATAGTTTTGTGATAAGATAATTTGTAACGGGTAACAAGCAATGAAAGTAAATAAAGTGCATCAAGGTGGCCCAATCCTTTTTGTAGCGAAGGACAAGCCTGGACAATTTCTTATAATGAGAAAAGTGCTCCCGAGGACACATGGGAATTATCGTCACGCTAGTTTTCATCACGCTCATATGATTCGCGTTCGGTACTTTGATAATTTGATATGTGGGTGGACCGGTGCTTGGGTACTGCCCTTACTTGGACAAGCATCCCACTTATGATTAACCCCTGTTGTAATAATCCGCAACTACAAAAGAAGTACTAAGGTAAACCTAACCATAGCATGAAACTAATGGATCCAAATCAGCCCCTTACAAAGCAACGCATAAACTAGGGTTTAAGCTTCTGTCACTCTAGCAACTCATCATCTACTTATTACTTCCCAATGCCTTCCTCTAGGCCCAAATAATGGTGAAGTGTCATGTAGTCGACGTTCACATAACACCACTAGAGGAAAGACAACATACATCTCATCAAAATATCGAACGAATACCAAATTCACATGACTACTAATAGCAAGACCTCACCCATGTCCTCAGGAACAAACGTAACTACTCACAAAGCATATCCATGTTCATAATCAGAGGAGTATTAATATGCATTAAGGATCTGAACATATGATCTTCCACCAAGTAAACCAATTAGCATCAACTACAAGGAGTAATCAACACTACTAGCAACCCACAGGTACCAATTTGTGGTTTTGATACAAGATTGGATACAAGAGATGAACTAGGGTTTTGAGAGGAGATGGTGCTGGTGAAGATGTTGATGGAGATTGACCCCCTCCCAATGAGAGGATCGTTGGTGATGATGATGGTGATGATTTCCCCCTCCCAGACGGAAGTTTCCCCGACAGAATAGCTCCGCCGGAGCCCTAGATTGGTTCCGCCAAGGTTCCGCCTCGTGGCGGCGGAGTTTCATCCTGTAAACTTGCTTATGATTTTTTCCAGGGTAAAAGCCTTCATATAGCAGAAGATGGGCACCAAAGGGCCACCAGGGGCCCAGGAGACAGGGGGGCGCGCCCAATAGGGGTGGGCGCGCCCCCCACCCTCCTGGCCAGGGTGTGGGCACCCTCTGGTGTTTTCTTCGCTCAATAATTCTTATTAATTCCAGAAATAACTTCCGTGGAGTTTCAGGATTTTTGGAGCTGTGCAGAATAGGTTTCCAATATTTGCTCCTTTTCCAGCCAGAATTCCAACTGCCGGCATTCCCCCTCTTCATGGTAAACCTTGTAAAATAAGAGAGAATAGCCATAAGTGTTGAGACATAATGTGTAATAACAGCCCATAATGCAATAAATATTGATATAAAAGCATGATGCAAAATGGATGTATCAACTCCCCCAAGCTTAGACCTCGCTTGTCCTCAAGCAAAAGCCGAAATCGAAAATATGTCCACATGTTTAGAGATAGAGGTGTCAATAAAAATAAAATACGAACATGAGGGCATCATGATCATTCTTATAACAGCAACATATATAGATTTTGTCATATGATTTCTTATGTTCAAGTAACAATCAATTCACAAAGTCAAGTATGGTTCATAAACTTCATTGAGGACTAACAAGCTATAATCTCAGTCATTGAAGCAATTGCAATTTATCATAACATCGAAAAGAGTCAAGAATAGAGCTTTGCAGCAAGTCCAGATACTCAACTATCATATAGTCTTCTACAATTGCTAACACTCACGCAATACTTGTGGTTATGGAGTTTTAATCGGACACTGAGAAAGATAGGGGCTTATTGTTTCGCCTCCCAACGTATTCACCTTTGGGTGATGTCAACAATAATAGTTCATGCTAACTTACATTAAATTGTATATATATATATATATATATATATATATATATATTAAGATCTTACCAACACGAGGTGCTTGCCAAAGGATAAAATGAAAAAGGGATAGGTGAAAATCACCTTGACTCTTGCAAAAAGTAAAAGACATAAAGTAAAAGATAGGCCATTTGCAGAGGGAAGCAGAGGTTGTCATGTGCTTTTAGGGTTGGATGCATAAAATCTTAATGCAAAAGAACATCACTTTATATTGCCACTTGTGATATGAACCTTTATTATGCAGTCCGTCGCTTTTATTACTTCCATATCACACGATCGTATAAAGCTTATTTTCTCCGCACTAATAAGTCATACATGTTTAGAGAGCAATTTTTATTGCTTGCAACATGACAACTTACTTGAAGGATCTTACTCAATCCATAGGTAGGTATGGTGGACTCTCATGGCAAAACTGGGTTTAAGGATATTTGGAATCATAGGTAGTATCTCTACTTGGTGCAAGGAATTTTTGGCTATCATGAGGGGGAAAGACAAGCTCAACATGTTGGGAAGATCAATGACAATATACTTTAACTGAGATGCGAGAAAACATAAACCATTACGTTGTCTTCCTTGTCCAACATCAACTCTTTAGCATGTCATACTTAATGAGTGCTCACAATCATAAAAGGTGTCCAAGATAGTATATTTGTATTTGAGAACCTCTCTTTCTTTATTACTTCCTATTAATTGCAACAATGACCAAAACTATGTTTGTCAACTCTCAATAACTTTTATGCCTCATGCTTTTTATATGTGAATTATCCATAAGATCAATATGAACTCTTTTATTCTTTTTATTCTTTCTACTTTCTCAAGATCATAGCAAGATAGCAAAGCCCTTGAATCAACACTAATCTTTGTTATAGATAGCTCCCGGACTCGATTACATAAAGAGATCACAAAGCAAAACTCAAAACTACTTGATACCAAAACTTCAATCTACTAGATCAAGATATTACTAAAAGGATCGAACTAAGTAAAACGGTAAAGATAGGAGTGTGATGGTGATACGATACCAGGGCACCTCCCCCAAGCTTGGCAGTTGCCAAGGGGAGTGCCCATACCCATGTAATTATGTCCTCGAAGGTGATGGAGGTGGTGATGATGATGGTGGATAATCGCACATCGAGCGTAAAAGCTCCTCCAACTTACGTATGATGCCCTTGAGTCCGACAATATGATCCTTCAACAAAATATTTTCCTACATGAGATACTTGTTTTGTATGCGAGCTAACTCAATCATCTTGAAAGCTTCAATCTTAGTTGGAGTAAAGAGGTTAGGTAGAGGTTGAGGGATGTCTTCTTCTTCCACCGCCAGAGCTTGATCCTCCATGGCCTCCTTGATCCCTTCATCCTTGTTGATCTCCTCTAGTTCTTCTCTTTTCAGCTCTATCTTCAATAGCCGAGCGTCCTCGTCTTCATTGTTGAAGGAGGGCGACGTCATGGTGCTCTAGATCTGTCAGAAAAATAGCTCGAAATGAAAACAGAGGAGTTTTGCGTGATACGGTGGTCAAAACCTTCAGGAGATTATATAATGAATTTTTACCGACCAAAATACGTAACGTGCAAGAAAACGGAGTCCGGGAGGCACACGAGGTGCCCACGAGACAGGGGGGCGCGCCCAGTAAGGGTGGGCGCGCCCTCCACCCTCGTGGAGGCCTCGTGTCCTTCCCGGATTACTTCTTGCTTCCTAAAATTCTTAAATATTCCAAAACGGAGGAAAATTGCCATTAGAATTGTTTTGGAGTCGGTTTACTTACCGTACCACATACCTATTCCTTTTCTGAGTCTGAAACATTCTGGAAAGTGTCCCTTATGTATTCCTCCGGGGTTACGGTCTCAATAATATTAGTTTCAACATTGATAGGATTACCTGAGATATAATGTTTGATTCTTTGACCGTTCACCACCCTCGGACTTGTGCCTTCGAAGTTGTTGATTTTTATGGCACCGGAACGATAGACCTCCTCGATAACGTAAGGACCTTCCCATTTAGAGAGAAGTTTTCCTGCAAAAAATCTTAAACGAGAGTTGAATAGCAACACATAATCACCTACGTTAAACTCACGCTTTTGTATCCTTTTGTCATGCCAACGTTTAACTTTTTCTTTGAACAACTTGGCATTCTCGTAGGCATGAGTTCTCCATTCATCAAGTGAGCTAATGTCAAACAACCTCTTCTCACTGGCAAGTTTGAAGTCATAATTGAGCTCTTTAATAGCCCAATATGCTTTATGTTCAAGTTCAAGAGGAAGTGACATGCTTTTCCATAAACCATCTTATATGGAGACATACCCATATGATTTTTATATGTAGTTCTATAGGCCCATAATGCATCATCAAGTTTCTTGGACCAATTCTTTCTAGATCTATTCACAGTCTTTTGCAAAATTAATTTGAGCTCTCTATTGCTCAGCTCTACTTGACCACTAGACTGCGGGCGATAAGGAGATGCAATTCTATGATTAACATCATACTTAGCAAGCATCTTACGGAAAGCACCATGAATAAAATGTGAACCACCATTAGTCATAAGATATCTAGGGACTCCAAACCTCGGAAAAGTAACTTCTTTAAGCATCATAATAGAGGTGTTATGATCAGCACTACTAGCTGGAATAGCTTCTACCCACTTAGTAACGTAATCAAGAGCAACTAAAATATGTGTGTAACCATTAGAGGCAGGAAAAGGTCCCATATAATCAAATCCCCAAACATCAAATGGTTGAATAACAAGATAATAATTCATAGGCATTTCTTGATGTCTACTAATATTAACAATTCTTTGACATTCATCACAAGACAATACAAACTTACGAGCATCTTTGAAGAGAGTAGGCCAATAGAAACTAGATTGCAATACCTTATGTGCAGTTCTATCTCCAGCATGGTGTCCTCCATATGATTCAGAGTGACACTTGCATAGGATCTGTTCCTGTTCATGCTCAGGTACACAACGTCTAATAACACCATCTACTCCTTCTTTATAAAGGTGTGGGTCATCCCAGAAGTAATGTCTTAAATCATAGAAAAACATTTTCTTTTGCTGGTATGTGAAACTAGGTGGTATAAATTTAGCAACAATGTAATTAGCATAACCAGCATACCATGGAGCAGTACAAGAAGCATTTATGACAGCTAATTGTTCATCAGGGAAGCTATCAACAATAGGTAGTGGGTCATGAAGAACATTCTCTAACCTAGACAAGTTGTTTGCAACGGGGTCCTCAACTCCCTTTCTATCAATAATATGCAAATCAAATTCTTGTAGCAAGAGAACTCATCTAATAAGTCTTGGTTTAGCATCTTTCTTTTCCATAAGATATTTAATAGCAGCATGATCATTGTGAACAGTTACTTTAGAATCGACAATATAAGGTCTAAACTTATCACACGCAAATACAACTGCTATTTTTTCAGTAGTAGCATAATTTCTCTGGGCATTATCTAGAGTTTTACTAGCATATTGAATAACTTTTAGTTTCTTATCAACCCTTTGTCCTAGAAATGCACCTACGGCATAATCACTAGCGTCGAACATAATTTCAAAGGGTAAATCCCAATCAGGTGGCTGAATAATAGGTGCAGAGATCAAAGCTTTCTTAAGTATTTCAAATGCTTCTACACAATCATCATCGAAGACAAAAGGAATGTCTTTTTGTAAGAGATTGGTCAGAGGCCTAGAAATTTTAGAGAAGTCCTTAATGAACCTCCTATAAAAACCGACATGACCAAGGAAACTTCTTATACCTTTAATGTCCTTGGGACATGGCATCTTTTCAATAGTATCAACCTTAGCTTTATCAACTTCAATACCTCTTTCAGAAATTTTATGCCCCAAGACAATGCCTTCATTAACCATAAAGTGGCACTATTCCTCTTACGGGAGAGTAGGCCAATAAAACCTGATTGCAATACCTTGTGTGCAGTTCTATCTCCAGCGTGGTGTCCTTCATAAGCCTCGGAGTGACACTTGCATAGGATCTGTTCCTGTTCATGCTCAGGTACACAACGTCTAATAACACCATTTACTCCTTCTTTATAAAGGTGTGGGTCATCCCAGAAGTAATGTCTTAAATCATAAAAGAACCTTTTCTTTTGCTGGTATGTGAAACTAGGTGGTATAAATTTAGCAACAATGTAATTAGCATAATCAGCATACCATGGAGCACTACGAGAAGCATTAATGACCGCTAATTGTTCATCCGGAAAGCTATCATCAATAGGTAGTGGGTCATCAAGAACATTCTCTAACCTAGACAGGTTGTCTGCAACGGGGTTCTCAGCTCCCTTTCTATCAATAATATGCAAATCAAATTCTTGGAGCAAGAGAACCCATCTAATGAGTCTAGGCTTAGCATCTTTCTTTTCCATAAGATGTTTAATAGCAGCATGATCAGTGTGAATAGTAACTTTGGAATCAACAATGTAAGGTATGAACTTATCACAAGCAAATACAACTGCTAAGAACTCTTTTTCAGTAGTAGCATAATTTATTTGGGTAGTATCAAGAGTTTTACTATCATACTGGATAACATTCAATTTCTTATCAACTCTTTGCCATAGAACAACACCTATAACATAATCACTAGCATCACACATAATTTCAAAGGGTAAATTCCAATCAGGTGGCTGAACAATAGGTGCAGTGATCAAAGCTTTCTTAAGTATTCCAAATGCTTCTACACAATCATCATCAAAGACAAAAGGAATATCTTTTTGCAATAAATTAGTGAGAGGCCTAGAGATTTTAGAAAAGTCCTTAATGAACCTCCTATAAAAACTGACATGACCAAGGAAACTTCTTATACCTTTTATGCCCTTGGGACATGGCATCTTTTCAATAGCATCAACTTTAGCTTTATCAACTTCAATACCTCTCTCGGAAATCTTATGCCCCAAGACAATGCCTTCATTAACCATAAAGTGGCACTATTCCAAATTCAAGACGAGACTAGTGTCTTCACATCTCTGCAAAACTCGATCAAGGTTGCTCAAGCAATCATCAAAAGAGGATCCATAAACGGAGAAATCATCCATGAATACCTCACAAATCTTTTCACAAAAGTCAGACAATATAGCCATCATGCATCTTTGAAAGGTAGCAGGTGCATTACATAAACCAAAAGGCATACATCTATAAGCAAAAGTACCGAAAGGGCAAGTAAAAGTAGTTTTTGATTGATCCTCCGCTGACACAGGTATTTGAGAGAAACCAGAATAACCATCTAGAAAGCAGAAATGTGTATGTTTGGATAGTCTTTCTAGCATTTGATCAATAAAAGGTAAAGGGTAATGATCTTTCTTAGTAGCCTTATTTAATTTACGGAAATCAATTACCATCCTATAACCTATAATATTTTTTGCGGGATCAATTCATCTTTATCATTAGGAACGACAGTAATACCTCCCTTTTTAGGAACGTAATGGACATGACTTACCCATTCGCTATCAGCAACGGGATAAATTATACCTGCCTCAAGGAGCTTTAGTATCTCCTTTCTTACCACTTCTTTCATCTTAGGATTTAACCGTCATTGAGGATCTCTAACTGGTTTGGCATCTTTCTCCACTTTAATTTTGTGTTGGCATAGAGTGGGACTAATGCCCTTAAGATCATCCAGAGTATATACGATAGCAGCACGGTTCTTCTTTAGAGTTTTCAATAATCTTTCTTCTTCTTGCCCTGAAAGGTTAGCACTAATAATAACAGGATATATTTTCTTTTCATCAAGATAAGCATACTTAAGATTATCAGGTAACGGTTTGAGCTCAAACACGGGATCACCCTTGGGTGGAGGGGGTCCCCTAGGATTTCAACAGGCAAGTTGTGTTTCAGAATAGGACCCTGTCGAAGGAACACTTCATCTATTTCCCTTCTTTCATTCATAAACATATCATTTTCATGGTCTAGCAAATATTGTTCTGACGGATCAGTAGGAGGCACGACAATAGAAGCAAGACCAATAATCTCATCCTTACTAGTTGATTCTTTATAATGGGGTTGTCTATGAAACTTAGCAAAATTAAACTCATGAGACATATCCCCTAAGCCAATTGTAACAACATCCTTTTTACAATCAATCCTAGCATTAACAGTATTCAAGAAGGGTCTACAAAAAATAATGGGACAAAAGTCATCTTGTGGGGAACCAAGAACAAGAAAATCAGAAGGATATTTAACCTTCCCACACAAGACTTTCAACATGTCTAACAATCCCAACTGGCTTAATGGTGTCCCTATTGGCAAGCTTAATAGTAACATCAATATCTTCTACTTCAGTAGGTGCAATATCATGCATAATTTCTGTGTATAAGTCAAAGGGTGTTGCACTAGCACTAGCACCCATATCACATAAACCATGATAACAATGATCTCCTATTTTAAAAGTAATAACAGGCATGCCTACAACAGGTCTATGTATCTTAGCATCTGGCCTAGCAATATTAGCAGCCTGTTCACAGAAGTAAATAACATGCTCATCTAAATTATCATCCAAGAGATCTTTAACCATAGCAATACTAGGTTCAACTTTAATTTGCTTAGGGGGTGTATAAGTTCTAGTATTACTCTTACAAACAACAGTCAAAGTTTTAGCATGATCCTTCATCCTAACAGGAAAAGTTGGTTTCTCAACATAACTAGTAGGGACAATAGGATCATTATAAGTGATAGTCTTTTCTTCAACCGTAATAGGTGTAACTACTTTTACTTCAATGGGAGGATTATATATAAACCACTTCTCCTTAGGGAGATCAACATGAGTAGCAAAAGATTCACAAAAAGCAGCTACTATTTCAGAGTCAAGTCCATACTAAGCGCTAAATCCACGAAAAGCATCGGTATCCATAAAAGATTTAACACAATCAAACTTAGGTGTTATACCTGACTCCTTACCATCGTCGGAACCCCAATCTCCAGAGTTGCGTTTAACTCTTTCCAATAAACCCCACTTGAATTCAGTAGTCTTCAGCATATAAGAACCAGCACAGGAAGTATCAAGCATGGTGCGATCATTGAGAGAAAGCCGAGCATAAAAGTTTTGAATAATCATTTCTCTTGAGAGCTCATGATTGGGGCATGAATATAACATTGACTTAAGCCTCCCCCAAGCTTGAGCGATGATTTCTCCTTCGCGAGGACATAAATTATATATGTAATTACGATCACGATGAACAAGATGCATAGGATAGAACTTCTGGTGAAATTCCAACTTCAATCCTTTATAATTCCAAGATCCTGTATCATCACATAGCCTATACCATGTCAATGCATCTCCCTTCAAAGATAAAGGGAAGACCTTCCTTTTGACAACATCATCGGGAATACATGCAAGCTTAAATAATCCACAAACTTCATCCACAAAGATAAGGTGTAAATAGGGATGCAATGTTCCATCTCCTGCAAAGGGATTAGCTAGCAGTTTTTCTATCATACCCGAAGGAATCTCAAAGTAAACATTTTCAGTAGGTTCAATAGGTTGAGGAGGAACACTTTGCTCTACTGGTCGGGGTGAAGATACCCCGAACAAGCCTCTCAAAGGATTAGTTTCCATAGTAACAAGTGGCAGAAAATTTTAGCACACGATATAAATGTTTCCTTACCAAGTTCCACTCACCAAAGGCGCTTCACTCCCCGACAACGGTGCCAGAAAAGAGTCTTGATGACCCAAAAGTATAGGGGATCTATCGTAGTCCTTTCGATAAGTAAGAGTGTCGAACCCAACGAGGAGTAGAAGGAAATGACAAGCGGTTTTCAGTAAGGTATTCTCTGCGAGCACTGAAATTGTAGGTAACAGATAGTTTTGTGATAAGATAATTTGTAACGGGTAACAAGCAATGAAAGTAAATAAAGTGCATGTAACACCCATGATGCGGCTATATCTCCCACGTGTCGAAGCACGACTTAGAGGCATAACCGCATTGTGGTTTTGTCGCAAGAAGGGTCATCTTCACACAATCCCATGTAATGAACAAGAATGGGATAAAGAGTTGGCTTACAATCGCCACTTCACACAATGAACATATAATCCATACATCATTCAGAGTACACACATATAGTCCGACTACGGACGAAGCCAAAAGAAAAGAAGATAACCCAACTGCTAGATCCCCGATCGTCCCAACTGGGCTCCACTACTGATCAACATGAAACGAAACATAGCAACGACCAAGATCTTCATCGAACTCCCACTTGAGCTCGGTTGCGTCACCTGCACTGGTATCATCGGCACCTGCAACTGTTGTGATAGTATCTGGTGAGTCACGAGGACTCAGCAATCTCAAAACCGACGAAATCAAGACTATTTAAGCTTATGGGTAGGAAGTGGTAATGAGGTGGAGTTGCAGCAAGCACTAAGCAAATATGGTGGCTAACATACGCAAATAAGAGCGAGAAGAGAAGTAACGAAACGGCCGAGAAGCTAGAAGTGATCAAGAAGTGATCCTGAAACTACTTACGTCAAACATAACCCAAAACTGTGTTGACTTCCCGGACTCCGCCGAAAAGAGACCATCACGGCTACACACGCGGTAGATGCGTAATTAAGTCAAGTGTCAAGTTCTCTACAATCGGACATTAACAAATTCCCATCTGCCACATAACCGCGGGCACGACTTTCGAAAGATAATACCCTGCAGGGGTGTCCCAACTTATCCCATCACAAGCTCTCACGGTCAACGAAGGATATTCCTTCTCCCAAGAAGACCCGATCAGTCTCGGAATCCCGGTTTACAAGACATTTTGACAATGGTAAAACAAGACCAGCAAGACCACCCGCTGTGCCGACAAATCCCGATAGGAGCTGCACATATCTCGTTCTCAGGGCACACCGGATAAGCAAAGCATACAGGTACCAACGCAACCCAAGTTGCCAAGGAATGGTCCCGCACGGTGCTCTAGTTTGGACCAACACTCGGAGGAGCACCGGCCAGGGGGGGGGGGGTAAATAAAGATGACCCTTGAGTCTGCAGAACCCAAGGGAAAAAGGCTTAGGTGGCAAATGTTAAAACCAAGGTTGGGCCTCGCTGGAGGAGTTTTATTCAAAGCAAAATGTCAAGGGGGTCCCATAAATCACCCAACCGTGTAAGGAACGCAAAATCAAGGAACATAACACCGGTATGATGGAAACTAGGGCGGCAAGAGTGGAACAAAACACCAGGCATAAGGCCGAGCCTTCCACCCTTTACCAAGTATATAGGTGCATTAATTAAATAAGAGATATTGTGATATCCCAACATAATCCTATCCATCATGGAGCAATCTTCAACTTCACCTGCAACTAACAACGCTATAAGAGGGGCTGAGCAAAGCGGTAACATAGCCAAGCAACGGTTTGCTAGGAAGAGTGAAAAGGTTAGAGGCTGACATGGCAATATGGGAGGCATGGTAAACAAGTGATAGGTAGCACAGCATAGCAATAGAACAAAGCAACTAGCAAGCAAAGATAGAAGTGATATCGAGGGTAATGGTCATCTTGCCTGAGATCCCGCAAGGAAGAAGAATGAGTCCATGAAGAAGACAAACAGACGTAGTCGAACGAATCCTCACAACCCCGGAATGAAACCGAAGCTAACGAGAGAAGCAAACCGGAAAGAAGCAAACAACATGGTAAACACACAAGCATAAACATGTCATGATGCACAAACAAGTATGATGCATGTCCGGTTTAATGAGGCATGGCATGGCAATATGCACAAACAACACTACAAGTTAAGTGGAGCTCAATATGCAATGAGTTGCATATGACGAAACACCACATTCAATTATTTAGTTCTCTCTCATTATGAACAAGACAATATTAAATTTTGGTTAACATGGCAAGAGGTGAAGCATAATTAAACTAGCTATTTAGGCAAGTTTAAATGAGGCCGGAACAACAAACAACAATTTAGGAAAATCCCCATGTCATTTAGCAATTTTTAATGCAAACATCAATTTTAGACATTTTAAATGTTGTTATCATGATGCGGATGACATATGCGAGTTTTATGCAATTTTTATGAAAATGTTGACATGAGCATGTTATGAAGCATTTGCCACCGTGGTGTAAAGAAAGGGTGCCATGGCGACGAATCCGAAAATGATGCCACGGCAACATCTCGGTTTCGGTAACTCATGGAGTGACCGGTGCAAACAAAGGTGTGGATGTGCGGAACATGCAAAAGATGGTGGGGTGATCCCGGATACCGGGTTCCCACGTGTCGGTGGCATGGCAAAAGAGGGGCATCGCAAGTGACAATTCGATCACGGTGCAAACACGAGCATCTCATACAACACATGCATTCCTTCGCGAGCGTCGTCTCGGGGTTATACCTTCGAAGCATCGAAGGAAGTAGTGGTACTCACAGGTCGTGGAAGTAGTCATTCACGTTTCGTAGTCGTACATGTCGGCGGTAGTGGAAGTAGTGGTACACGGCGACGGTAGTTGTACACGTTACGTAGATGTTCAGGTCGTCGGTAGAGGTACTTGGTGAAATCCATGGGTGTCACTAGTTGTACATGGTCTTCGCATTGTAGTCTGACTTGGCGATTCCAAAACGTTCATCGGTAGTGGAACTTGGCGGTCTCGACGGTCGTTGTGGTACTTGTCGAAAGGAATCCACCGATGCAGTCTTGTGTCCCTGGATTCAGTGGCCTTGGCAACGACAAAAGGGGCAGCATCACGTAGCATGCTTGGCGAGGGGCTACAAGTGAGAGGCCATGGCAGCGGCAAGGCGAGCAGCAGCAGCACGAGTCACGGACAGAGGAGGTCAAGGCGGTCGGCCACCAGGAAGACAGTTGGTGCAACGCCACGAGACGTAGACGATGCCGGTGCATGGACGATGCGAGGATGGGCTTGAGGCGCAGCAATGGTGAGGCAGTGGAGGCACTGGTCGCAGAGGTCGGGACAGCACTTGGGGCTCGGGGTAGCGCGCGGCGGACGAAGCAACTCTGACGGTGGCGCTCGGGTTGCATGAGGCGAGCGAGGAGGAAAAGTAGGAGGGCTACGTCGAGCTTGGCGACAGCCTCTTGCCGGAGATTATGATGGGGAGGCGGTCATGGGGTCGGGGACGATGGATCCGGGCGACAGCGGCGGCTCGGGAGCCTCTCCCGATTGGGACGAGGATGGAAAGGGCCGAGCGAGCAGGTGGCGGCGCGAGGGACGCTGGCGGCGGGGGCGCGCGCGAGGTGGTTCTCCTGTGGGTGGTGGCGCACTGGAGATCGGCGGGGAGGCATGGGCGAGGAGGAGAAGGAGAGATGGGGCGGAGAGGAGATTCGGCCTGGTCCGCTTCATCGACGAGGGCGGAACGCGGGGTCTGGCGCTGGAGGCGCGCGGATGTGGGAGCGAGGGGATCGAGTGTGATGCGGGTGTGGGTGGTGGCGGCGGAAGGGAACGAGGAGGGGTAATGAGGAGAGCGAGGGATCGAGCGGGCTAGGGTTTACAGCGGGGCGCGACTGGGCCTTAGAGGCTGGCCCGGTAGAGAAGGAAGCGGCTGGAGGCCTGGCTGGACTGCTAGGCTCTCTTCTCCCTCTCTCTTATTTTCCAAAATAGAAAAGCATTAGAGAGAAGGAAAATGAAGAGGGGTTAGGGAATGAATATACGCATAGGGTTAATTTCCCCGGACTCCTAAAATGAGCTTGATCCAGGTAAAATAGAAGTGGGCATGAATGGAAGTTTAAATTCAAACTCATTTGATTTAAATTCAAATGGTTTGAATAGGAAGTGAGGGTTGGGAAGGTCCAAAAATGTTGAGAATTTTGGTGGGGCTTCGATAGATGAAGAAAGAATTATAGACAAGGTTAGAGAGTCAAAACATGAAGAAGAAAAGGCCAAGGGATTTAACATGCACATGTGTTGTGGTAAATTCCAAACTAATGGAATATTTATAATAGCTCCATAAATATTAGGAGGATATGTTATAAATAGAAGTCACCCTTCCCTCGATTTAAATGGATCAAAGATCCATACAGTTTATTAAAAGAGTTATAAAATTAATGATATGATGGCATGATCACATGATGTAATGCAAATGAAGCTAAGAAGAATGCAACAAGCAAATACATCGCACGACGAAACTCAGAATAGCTGGAAGTCTTCTGGAGCGTCGGTCTCGGGGCGTTACAACACTCCACCACTACAAGAGGATCTCGTCCCGAGATCTAGGATGGCACCGGAGAGAAACGGAAGAGGAAGAGAAGAGGTAAAACTAAGTTGCTTCTTTGACCAATGAGAACACAATGGAGTTAAACACAATTGAGAGCACTGCTGTAGAAAATAGAAACAAGGAACAACATGTGAACCTTGGAGGTTGCAAATCTATGAATGACGAGTACAATGGACAAGAAGGAATTTAGACCACTCTGGTTGAAACGAGATAAACAAGGAACAAGGAAGATCAAATTCGGACAGCACTTCGGTTGAAAAGAGATGCAAGACTTGATAAGATGAAAAGAACTTGAAGAGATGACACAACACTCCGGTTAAATGGATAAGCATGAAAAGAACATGATCCTCACAATTCGAGATGATGAGTGAAAAGAGCAACATCACAATGCCTCCGGAAGAAAGAATAGAAGATAGATCATTGGAATAACAGAATGGAGAAGAAGATGCCAACTTCTGCCACAAATGAGCTTGGAAAGCACCCTTCCAAGAAGCTTATAACGGAGTTGTTGGAAAACCAACAACGAAACAAATAAGCTTGTAGTGGGCTTATGGAATACTTCTCAAAATTGAGGTGAAATTCTGCCACTACGGATACAAATAATATAACTGATAACACCGACGAGATGAAAAAACTTCTTCCACCAAGATGATAGAGAAATAACTTGGACCATTGATAATCACCACAATGGCAACATTCCTTAGGGAAGGCTTCAGGTGAAATATGACGCAAGATAACTCCAGTGAAGAGATTAATGGATTTAAAATACTTCATTCTTGACAACATGTGAATCGCGAAACATGAATGGAAACTGTCAAGAATGATATAACACCACCTCAAAAGATAAGGTAGAAAGAATTGCACTTCGAAATGCAAGAAGAAGAATGCTTGAACTCCTCAGAAAACAAAACATGTGTTGGGCACCATGTTTGTTTTTTGAGTATAGCTTGGCGGGTCATAACTTCGAGAGAAATCTTGAAGAACAATTGAAGAATGAAAAGAATCCTTGACGAACCACCATGTAGAGCCTCCATGAAGAACTCCGGTAAAAAAAGGATGATAAAAAGAAAGGGAAGTTGAAAACACAAGGTGAAGCCTTGCGATGATTTAGATGGAGCTTCACGATGATATAACCGAGAAAACTTGGAACTCCGGAAAAGAAAAGATGAAGCATCTCGAACCGAGAAATGTGACATGATGAACAACTTTGGAAAGAAGAAACTAGATCACTTGGATGAAACAATAATAAGAATTATGTTATGCATATCCTTCACCAATTTAAATTGATGGCAAGCAATGAATTTGGCATACTACTTATTCTTCTTGAGGGATTAAGGATAGACATAGCGCAAACATGAAGAAGTCTTCGACGAATCACCAAGAGGATTGGAAAGAACGGATGAAATGATATGGTAATAAAGGAAGAGGAATCTCGAATGTACCACCGTAAGAATTGAAAATGAACGAAGAAAAGATAAAGAAACACCAGGAAGAATTAGAAAGCGAACAAAGATACTTGAGAGATTTAGATACATGAGAACGAAGAGATCATGAACTGATTAGAGGATATTTGAATGATGCACTGGTAAGATTTGGAGAACGATAGCTACATGCTGAGAATGAAGAATTATGACATGATGGCCTTCGGAGGAAAGAAATGGAAACAACTCATGAAATGCTCCGGATGGTAAGAAAAGAATTGTCACAATCAAAAACAATTATGAGAGGAAGGCATCAAGCTAGAACCATGAATCTTCGAGAGAACGGACCAAGATTTGAGAGAAACTCTTCTTTAATCTCCAAAATTCGAGAATGACGATGAGAAACACCACCATGAATTGTTGAGACACTCCGGAAGGATTAAAAGAAAAAGAGTTGAGCCAAAGATGAAAAGAATTTGAAAACGACCTTGGAGAAGGCATGTGACTAATGAAAATTCATTCTTACGTCAAACTTGGAAATGAATTTGAGAATGGCTCCGGGAAAATTAGAAGAGTCAGGTAAGATCCTGGGAAAAGACCTGTGGATTAGGGTCCACTCGAAAGAAACATCATTGAAGGATTACTTGAAATAGAGATTGCACCGGTAGAATGAAATGACTTGAATGAGATAACAATCTCTAAATAGCTTGAACGGATCTGGAATGAAAAGACGAGCCTTCTGAGATATCTTCAACACTCCAGAACAAATGAATAGCGAGAAGTGAATGATTAAGAGGTGCATCGACAAGAGAAAGCATTTGCAACAAGGAAAGGAATATGATCAACACTGAAAGCTTGAGTTAAATCCACCGGAAAAGAATACGAGAATGAAGAATGATGAACTTGAAGCTCGTGAGCATCTTCACGAGGGATCATCGGATTAGAACATTGATTGAAAAAGAGTGAAGAGACTTCACATGAATAAATGGATACTTGATTAAAATATATGTGTACTTGAAGAAAAAGGGTAGGAGGGCGGGAAAACAAAGACAACTAGGGGCAGATGGAATGGATACCGTTGAGAAAAAAACTTAGAATTGATGTCGTAAATGTTGAAATGATCAGATCCACTTGAAGAGAAGTACGCCGGTTGGAAAAGAATGACGACCTTGATGACCAAGAAGGATTAGTATTCACATAACAATATGAGAACACCGCTTAGGGAAAGGTATGGATTCAACATTTGACTTCGAAGCAACTCAAATACCACAAACCAAAACAAAAACAAAGGATTTGGCTTGCAGAATAAGCCGGAAACAAACATATGATAGAGATTTCGTCCAAAGTTTTCATGGTGGGGCCCACACGGGCTCGATCATACAACACCATCATGTATAAGGCAGTGCACATGACATACGAAGTGTCCCCAAACCAGCATAGCCAAGAGCTCTTTAAGACACAACGAGACCACTGTAAAAACGACCGTGGATAGGCGGACCACTAGACGTCGAACCCCAATCTCATATCATGCATCTGTCGGAAAGAAAAAAAACTAGAGCTACTTGAATTCCCACCTATAAAACTCCCGAAACTTTCTGGTTATGCAATCTGGTGTTGGGGATACATGGGAAGCAATATATATCTCACCCAAAACTAACAATCCCTACATCCAAGCTGTATCCATCCGTCAACACTTAACCAAGAAACCTTCGTAAATCATGTACCTCAACCTTCGAAAAGCATCCGTTATACAAGCTATGGCAATACTCCCGAACTCCACAGTACTGGGTGGTGTCGAGGTTATCTCACCAACTACTGCATAAAAGAGATTTTCGATGTCGGCAAAACTCAGGTATTCCAGAACTGCAACGATAAAATTATGACGACAACACCTCGGAGCTCAACTCCCCGGGACACTGCCACAACCCCTAAATGTCAGGAGGCACCAAGAACAATTTTCTCGTCATAAGAATATCAGAACGATCCCAAGATACCCGCGTGATCCTAAAAAAACTTAGTGAAATTTGAGCCGAGGAAAGACAAAACATCTACGTCAGGAGACCTCACCAGAGCGATGAAGGGACTAAGGAGTAAAAAGAATCATACTCTCCGATATATATAATCCTAAGACTCAAAACATTTTTTTTATCAAGACTCAACAACGCCAGCGGCTCGATCAAGCAGGGGGCTCCTAAGTCGGGGATGGCTCTGATTACCAACTTGTAACACCCACGATGCGGTATATCTCCCACGTGTCGAAGCATGAGTTAGAGGCATAACCGCATTGTGGTTTTGTCACAAGAAGGGTCATCTTCACACAATCCCATGTAATGAACAAGAATGGGATAAAGAGTTGGCTTACAATCGCCACTTCACACAATGAACATATAATTCATACATCATTTAGACTACACACATATAGTCCGACTACGGACGAAGCCAAAAGAAAAGAAGATAACCCAACTGCTAGATCCCCGATCGTCCCAACTGGGCTCCACTACTGATCAACATGAAACGAAACATAGCAACGACCAAGATCTTCATCGAACTCCCACTTGAGCTCGGTTGTGTCACCTGCACTGGTATCATCGGCACCTGCAACTGTTGTGATAGTATCTGGTGAGTCACGAGGACTCAACAATCTCAAAATCCGCGAGATCAAGACTATTTAAGCTTATGGGTAGGAAGTGGTAATGAGGTGGAGTTGCAGCAAGCACTAAGCAAATATGGTGGCTAACATACGCAAATAAGAGCGAGAAGAGAAGCAACGGAACGGTCGAGAAGCTAGAAGTGATCAAGAAGTGATCCTGAAACTACTTATGTCAAACATAACCCAAAACCTTGTTCACTTCCCGGACTCCGCCGAAAATAGACCATCACGGCTACACACATGGTAGATGCGTTTTAATTAAGTCAAGTGTCAAGTTCTCTACAATCGGACATTAACAAATTCCCATCTGCCACATAACCGCTGGCACGGCTTTCGAAAGATAATACCCTGCAGGGGTGTCCCAACTTAGCCCATCACAAGCTCTCACGGCCACTTAAGGATATTCCTTCTCCCAGGAAGACCCGATCAGTCTCGGAATCCCGGTTTACAAGACATTTTGACAATGGTAAAACAAGACCAGCAAGACCACCCGCTGTGCTGACAAATCCCGATAGGAGCTGCACATATCTCGTTCTTAGGGCACACCGGATAAGCAAAGCGTACATGTACCGACGTAACCCAAGTTGCCAAGGAATGGTCCCGCACGGTGCTCTAGTTTGGACCAACACTCGGAGGAGCACTGGCCCGAGGGGGGGGGGGTAAATAAAGATGACCCTTGAGTCTGCAGAACCCAAGGGAAAAAGGCTTAGGTGGCAAATGTTAAAACCAAGGTTGGGCCTTGCTGGAGGAGTTTTATTCAAAGCAAACTGTCAAGGGGGTCCCATAAATCACCCAACCACGTAAGGAATGCAAAATCAAGGAACATAACACCGGTATGACGGAAACTAGGGCGGCAAGAGTGGAACAAAACAGCAGGCATAAGGCCAAGCCTTCCACCCTTTACAAAGTATATAGGTGCATTAATTAAATAATAGATATTGTGATATCCCAACATAATCCTGTCCATCATGGAGCAATCTTCAACTTACCTGCAACTAACAATGGTATAAGAGGGGCTGAGCAAAGCGGTAACATAGCCAAGCAACGGTTTGCTAGGAAGGGTGAAAAGGTTAGAGGCTGACATGGCAATATGGGAGGCATGGTAAACAAGTGATAGGTAGCGCAACATAGCAATAGAATGAAGCAACTAGCACGCAAAGATAGAAGTGATATTGAGGGTAATGGTCATCTTGCCTGAGATCCCACAAGGAAGAAGAACGACTCCATGAAGAAGACAAACAGACGTAGTCGAACGAATCCTCACAACTCCGGAACGAAACCGAAGCTAAGAGAGAAGCAAACCGGAAAGAAGCAAACAACATGGTAAACACACAATCATAAACATGTCATGATGCACAAACAAGTATGATGCATGTCCAGTTTAATGAGGCATGGCATGGCAATATGCACAAACAACACTACAAGTTAAGTGGAGCTCAATATGCAACGAGTTGCATATGACGAAACACCACATTCAATTATTTAGTTCTCTCTCATTATGAACAAGACAAGATTAAATGTTGGTTAACATGGAAAGAGGTGAAGCATAATTAAACTAGCTATTTAGGCAAGTTTAAATGAGGCCGGAACAACAAACAACAATTTCGGAAAATCCCCATGTCATTTTGCAATTTTTAATGCAAACATCAATTTTAGACATTTTAAATGTTGTTATCATGATGCGGATGACATATGCGAGTTTTATGCAATTTTTATGAAAATGTTGACATGAGCATGTTATGAAGCATTTGTCACCGTGGTGGAAAGAAAGGGTGCCACGGCGACGAATCCGAAAATGATGCCATGGCAACATCTCGGTTTCGATAACTCATGGAGTGACCGGTGCAAACAAAGATGTGGATGTGCGGAACATGCAAAAGATGGTGGGGTGATCCCGGATACCGGGTTCCCACATGTCGGTGGCATGGCAAAAGAGGGGCATCGCAAGCGACAGTTCAATCACGGTGCAAACACGAGCATCTCATACAACACATGCATTCCTTCGCGGGCGTCGTCTCGGGGTTATACCTTCGAAGCGTCGAAGGAAGTAGTGGTACTCGCGGGTCGTGGAAGTAGTCGTTCATGTTTCGTAGTCCTACATGTCGGCGGTAGTGGAAGTAGTGGTACATGGCGATGGTAGTTGTACACGTTACGTAGATGTTCAGGTCGTCGGTAGAGGTACTTGGTGAAATCCACGGGTGTCACTAGTTGTACATGGTCTTCGCGTTGTAGTCTGACTTGGCGATTCCAAAACGTTCATCGGTAGTGGAACTTGGCGGTCTCTACGGTCGTCGTGGTACTTGTCGAAAGGAATCCACCGAGGCAGTCTTGTGTCCATGGATTTTGTGGCCTTGGCAATGACAAAAGGGGCAGCATTATGTAGCATGCTTGGCGAGGGGCTACAAGTGAGAGGCCATGGCAGTGGCAAGGCGAGCAGCAGCAGCACGAGTCACAGACACAGGAGGTCAAGGCGGTCGGCCACCAGGAAGACAGTTGGAGCGACGCCGTGAGACATAGACAACGCCGGTGCATGGACGACGCGTGGATGGGCTTGAGGCGCAGCAACGGTGAGGCAGTGGAGGCACTGGTCACAGAGGTCGGGACAACGCTTGGGGCTCGGGGTAGCGTGCGGCGGACAAAGCAACTCCGACGGTGGCGCTCGGGCTTCATGAGGCGAGCGAGGAGGAAAAGCAGGAGGGCGACGTCGAGCTTGGCGACAGCCTCTTGCCGGAGATGATGATGGGGAGGTGGTCATGGGGTTGGGGACGATGGATCCGGGCGGCAGCGGCGGCTCGGGAGCCTCTCCCGACCGGGACGAGGATGGAGAGGGCCGAGCGAGTAGGTGGCGGCGCGAGGGACGCTAGCGGCGGGCGCGCGCGTGAGGTTGTTCTCCTGTGGGTGGCGGCACACTGGAGATCGGCGGGGAGGCATGGGCGAGGACGAGAAGGAGAGATGGGGCACAGAGGAGATCCGGCCTGGTCCGCTTCATCGACGAGGGTGGAACGCTGGTCTGGCGCTGGAGGCGCGCGGATGTGGGAGCGAGGGGATCGAGTGCGATGCGAGTGTGGGTGGTGGCGGCAGAAGGGAACGAGGAGGGGGAATGAGGAGAGTGAGGGATCGAGCGGGCTAGGGTTTACAACGGGGCGCGGCTGGGCCTTAGAGGCCGGCCCGATAGAGAAGGAAGTGGCTGGAGGCCTGGCTGGACTACTAGGCTCTCTTCTCCCTCTCTCTTATTTTCCAAAACAGAAAAGCATTAGAGAGAAGGAAAACGAAGAGGGGTTAGGGAATGAATATGCGCATAGGGTTAATTTTCCCAGACTCCTAAAATGAGTTTGATCCAGGTAAAATAGAAGTGGGCATGAATGGAAGTTTAAATTCAAACTCATTTGATTTAAATTCAAATGGTTTGAATAGGAAGTGAGGGTTGGGAAGGTCCAAAAATGTTGAGAATTTTGGTGGGGCTTCGATAGATGAAGAAAGAATTATAGACAAGGTTAGAGAGTCAAAACATGAAGAAGAAAAGTCCAAGGGATTTAACATGCACGTGTGTTGTGGTAAATTCCAAACTAATGGAATATTTATAATAGCTCCATAAATATTAGGAGGATATGTTATAAAGAGAAGTCACCCTTCCCTCGATTTAAATGGATCAAAGATCCATACAGTTTATTAAAAGAGTTATAAAACTAATGATATGATGGCGTGATCACATGATGCAATGCAAATGAAGCTAAGAAGAATGCAACAAGCAAATACATCTCACGACGAAACTCAGAATAGCTGGAAGTCTTCTGGAGCGTCGGTCTCGGGGCGTTACAGTGCAGCAAGGTGGCCCAATCCTTTTTGTAGCAAAGGACAAGCCTGGACAATTTCTTATAATGAGAAAAGCGCTCCCGAGGACACATGGGAATTATCGTCAAGCTAGTTTTCATCACGCTCATATGATTCGCGTTCGATACTTTGATAATTTGATACATGGGTGGACCGGTGCTTGGGTACTGCCCTTACTTGGACAAGCATCCCACTTATGAGTAACCCCTATTGTAAGCATCCGCAACTACAAAAGAAGTATTAAGGTAAACCTAACCATAGCATGAAACTAATGGATCCAAATCAGCCCCTTACGAAGCAACACATAAACTAGGGTTTAAGCTTCTGTCACTCTAGCAACCCATCATCTACTTATTACTTCCCAATGCCTTCCTCTAGGCCCAAATAATGGTGACGTGTCATGTAGTCGATGTTCACATAACACTACTAGAGGAAAGACAACATACATCTCGTCAAAATATTGAATGAATACCAAATTCACATGACTACTAATAGCAAGACTTCACCCATGTCCTCAGGAACAAATGTAACTACTCACAATGCATATTCATGTTCATAATCAGAGGAGTATTAATATGCATTAAGGATCTGAACATATGATCTTCCACCAAGTAAACCAATTAGCATCAACTACAAGGAGTAATCAACACTACTAGCAACCCACAGGTACCAATTTGTGGTTTTGATACAAGATTGGATACAAGAGATGAACTAGGGTTTTGAGAGGAGATGGTGCTAGTGAAGATGTTGATGGAGATTGACCCCCTCCCGATGAGAGGATCGTTGGTGATGATTTCCCCCTCCCGGAGGGAAGTTACCCCGGCAGAACAGCTCCGCCGGAGCCCTAGATTGGTTCCGCCAAGGTTTCGCCTCGTGGCGGCGGAGTTTCATCCCGTAAGCTTGCTTATGATTTTTTCCAGGGTAAAAGCCTTCATATAGCAGAAGATGGGCACCGGAGGGCCACTAGGGGGCCCAAGAGACAGGGGGCGCGCCCAGTAGGGGTGGGCGCGCCCCCACCCTCCTGGCCAGGGTGTGGGCCCCCTTTGGTGTTTTCTTCGCTCAGTAATTCTTATTAATTCCAAAAATAACATCCGTGGAGTTTCAGGATTTTTGGAGCTGTGCAGAATAGGTTTCCAATATTTGCTCCTTTTCCAGCCAGAATTCCAGCTGCCGGCATTCCCCCTATTCATGGTAAACCTTGTAAAATAAGAGAGAATAGCCATAAGTATTGAGACATAATGTGTAATAACAGACCATAATGCAATAAATATTGATATAAAAGCATGATGCAAAATGGACGTATCAGGGAGCTGGATGAGCGTGAGCGCTGTCAACCCAGTTCTAGTCGGCATAAACGTCAGCTCTATTTGAGTGACAACCTCGTAAGTATCAAGTCCTTAGTACTCCATTGCAAAATCTAACAACCGCCACTCGGATCGCGGATTCCATCCTGCCCTCTGTCTCTTCAGTCGAAGAAGGGATTCGTTAGATCCAGGTGCTTGTCAAGACACCACTGTCGCAGAATGCGGTGGTGACCCAGTCCAGAGACTGAATCCATAGCGCATCCGTGCGTGCGGAGACTGTCCAGTCGGCTCATAGCCCACTCAGGTCGGGCAGGCGCCGAGCCACTTCCTCCTCCAGAGATCATCATGAAGATCGGAGACGCGATCGAGTCGCGTCGCCCTGGTGTAATGACAACTATGATCATGCCCTGATGCCTCCATGACGAGATGTTGCGTACGGGTGCCAGCCCTATGATGACAGGTGGACGTACGACAATGATCGCATGACGAGTCCTACTCGCCCGTTGAGAGACACTCGAGACCCGCTGTTCAACACGATATCCATTCTCGCTCAGAACCTGGTCGACAGAGGCCGGGCCCTGTGAGAAGGCCATGATCACGATGTGCCGAGTGGTTCCGTACCATTAGGCCCCGAGTGTTTCAGCCGTTAAATACGAGTGGCTGAGATACCCAACAACTTCAGGTTGGCCACGGGAATCAGCAAGTTCACCGGCGAATCCAAGCCCGAAATTTGGCTAGAAGATTACCGAGTGGCAGTCCATATTGGCTGCAGCAACGATAATGTGGCCATGAAACATTTGTTGTTGATGCTAGAAGGCTCTACTCGGGGTTGGCTAACATAGCTCCTGCCGGGTAGCATTTTCTGTTGGGATGATCTGTCGAAGGTGTTCGACAAAACCTTTGAAGGCACATACAAGAGAGCAGGAGGTTTGACCGAGTTGCAGCACTGTGTGCAGAATAGAATGAGATTCTCCGAGAGTATATTCAGCAGTGGACTACTCTGCACAATACGGTGGAGAATGTCACCGAGCACCACGAAATCTGCGCCTTCAAGGCCAGAGTTAGATACCAGGAGCTGAACATGAAGTTCGTCCAAACTGAGACCCTGACTCTTAGTCGAGCTATGGAGATAGCCAACAGGTATGCCAATGGTGAAGAGGAAGACCGGCTGAGGAGCGGCAAGAGCTGAGCCGGTTACTGATACGTCTCCAACGTATCTATAGTTTTTGATTGTTCCATGTTGTTATATTATCATTCTTGGATGTTTTACAATCACTTTATAATGATTTTATATCATTTTTTGGTACTAACCTATTGACATAGTGTCCAGTGCTAGTTGCTGTTTTCTGCTTGTTTTTTACATTGCAGGAAATCAATATCAAACGAAGTCCAAATGCAACGAAACTTTTTGTGGATTTTTTGGACCAGAAGACATCCAGTGGGCCGAAGAAGTACCGGAGAGGGAGCCCGAGGGGGGCACAAGACACCAGGGCGCGCCTGGGCCCCCAGGTGCACCCAGGTGGGCTGTGCCCACCTCAGTGACCTCCCGCACCGCCTCTTTTCTCTATAAATACCCCAATATTCCTGAAACCCTAGGGGTGTCGATGAAAATCAATTCCAACCGCCGCAAGTTCCAGAACACCAGATCCAATCTAGACACCATCACGTAGGGGTTCATCATGTCCATTGGTGCCTCTTCGATGATGTGTGAGTAGTTCTTTCTAGACTTACAGGTCTATAGTTAGTAGCTAGATGGCTTCCTCTCTCTCTCTTGATTCTCAATACAATGGTCTCTTGGAGATCCATATGATGTAAGTCTTTTTGCGGTGTGTTTGTTGGGATCCGATGAACTTTGAGTTTATGATCATATCTATGTTTTTATCCATGAAAGTTATTTGAGTCTTCTTTGATCTCTTATATGCATGATTGATTATAGCCTCGTATTTCTTGTCCGATATTTGGGTCTTGTTTGGCCAACTTGATCTATTTATCTTACAATGGGAAGAGGTGCTTTGTGATGGGTTCGATCTTACGGTGCTTGATCCCAATGACAGAAAGGAATTCGACACGTATGTATCGTTGCTACTAAGGATAACAAGATAGAGTCTATTTCTACATAAATAGTTCTTGTCTACATCATTTCATCGTTCTTATTGCATTATTCCGTTTTTCCGTGAACTTAATACATTAGATGCATGCTGGATAGTGGTCAATGTGTGGAGTAATAGTAGTAGATGCAGGCAGGAGTCGGTCTACTAATCTTGGATGTGATGCCTATATAATGATCATTGCATGGATATGTCATGATTATTTGAAGTTCTATCAATTTCCCAACAGTAATTGTTTTCCCACCATTTGCTATTTTTCTCGAGAGAAGCCACTAGTGAATCCTATGGCCCCCGGGTCTCTTCTTTGATATATTTGCCTTTGTGATCTGTTTTCCTTTGCCTTTTATTTTAAGTTCATTAAACCAAAAATATAAATACCTTGCTACACTTAATTTTATTTGCGCTCAATTTATCCTATCTATTACAAACTTTATCACGTCTCTACACCAATTTCTGGCACCGTTACCCGAAAGGGATTGACAACCCCTTTAACACATCGGGTTGCGAGTATTTGTTATTTGTGTGCAGGGGCTGTTTATGTTGTGTTGCGTGGTTCTCCTACTGGTTCGATAACCTTAGTCTCATCACTAAGGGAAATACCTACCGTTGTTGTGCTGCATCATCTCTTCCTCTTTGGGGAAATACCGACGTAGTTCTAACAGACATCAAAAGGAATTTCTGGCGTCGTTACCGGGGAGGATCATCAACATCAACCAGGTTCCTAATCACAAATCTCGGTGATGTATACTACGCAACTTTATTCTTGTAGACTCGTGTTGGGCCTCCAAGCGTAGAGTTTTGTAGGATAGTAGCAATTTTCCCTCAAGTGGATGACCTAATGTTTATCAATCTGTGGGAGGCGTAGGATGAAGATAGTCTCTCTCAAGCAACCCTGCAATCAAATACAAGAAATCTCTTGTGTCCCCAACACACCCAATACAATGGCAAATTGTATAGGTGCACTAGTTCGGCGAAGAGATGGTGATAAAAGTGTAGTATGGATAGTAGATATGAGTTTTTGTAGTGCGAACAATAAAAAACAACAAGGTAGTAAATAGTAAAATGGAGCACAAATGGTATTGCAATGATGGAAAATGAGGCCTAGGGTGCATACTTTCACTAGTGCAATCTCTCAACAATGCTAACATAGTTGGATCATATGATTATCCCTCAAAG
Organism: Triticum aestivum; assembly: GCF_018294505.1. Lineage (NCBI taxonomy): Eukaryota > Viridiplantae > Streptophyta > Magnoliopsida > Poales > Poaceae > Triticum > Triticum aestivum. The sequence goes on from NC_057813.1 coordinate 246,441,977, forward strand.
TGCAATAAAGAATCACTCCCGAGTTCCTATTAGCGGCGAACAAAAGATAGAAATTGTTTGTAGGGTACGAAACCACCTCAAAGCTATTCTTTCCGATCAATGTATCCTAGAGTTTGTACTGAAATAACAGCAAGCTATTCTTTCCGATTGATCTAATCAAGAGTTCGTACTAAAATAACACCATATGATACATATCAACCAACTCTAATGTCACCTAGATACCCCAATGTCACCGCGAGTACCCGTGAGTTAATTATATGATATCTATCAAACAATTTCAGATTCATAATACTCAATCCATGCAAAGAACTACAAGGAGACCCCAAAATTTCTGTCGGAGAAAAGATAATAAAACGTGCATCAACCCCTATGCATAGATTACCCCGAAGTCACCTCGGGAATCCGTAAGTTGAGTGCTATAACATATATCAAGTGAATCAAAATAATACCCCATTGTCACCACGGGTATTCATATGCAAGACATATATCATGTGTTCTCAGATCTGAACATTCAATCCGACAAGACAAAACTTCAAAGGGTAAAGACTCAATTCATCACAAAAAGTGTAGAGAGGGGAGAAACATCATATGATCCATCTATGTTAACAAAGCCCATGATACATCAAGATCATGACATCTCAAGATCGCATGAGAGAGAGATTAAACACATAGCTACTAGTACAAACCCTCGGCCCCGGGGGTGGACTGCTCCCTCCTCATCGTGGTGGCCACCGGGATGATGAAGATGGCCACCGGAGATGATTCCTCCCTCCGACAGGGTGCTAGAATGGAGTCTCGATTGGTTTTCGGTGGCTACAGAGGCTTGCGGCGGTGGAACTTCCGATCTAGGGTCTCCCCGAGGGTTTTTGGAATATTTGGGAATTTATAGGGTGAATAAGGGGTACGGGAGGCCACCATGGTGGCACAACCCACCAGGGCGCGCCTGGGGGCCCAGGCGCGCCCTGGTGGGTTGTGCCCCCCTCGGGCCACCCCCAGGTGCTGCTCTGGCCCATTGGTGGTCTTTTCGTCCATAAAAAAATCCACAAAAAGTTTCGCGGTGTTTGGAGAACTTTGATTTCTGCACAAAAACAACACTACGGTAGTTCTGCTGAAAACAGTGTCTGTCTGGGTTAGTTCCATGCAAATCATACCAAAACCATATAAAATTATTGTAAACATGGCATGAATACTTCATAAGTTATAGATACGTTGAAGATGTATCAACAAAGTGATAAAGGAAATAATTTATGAAATGTGAATGCTAGCAAAGTGCACAAGTTTGATCAATGCCAATTTCAATCACTTTTCCTAGCATCATAACAACAATTCTTTCTTATAGAACTTCTCATGATAAAGTGGCAACCAATTCACACGTTAAGGTTCAAACAATGAATTATCTTGAAACTCAACAAACTATGGTCTCAGTCACCAAGCAATTGCGATTCAACTTATTCAACGGAGTCTACGTAAGAGCTCCACATACTCAACCATCATATAGTATTCTATGATTGCTAACACTCACCACATACACATGAGCAAAACATTCAACCGAACACATATAAAGATAGGGGCTTATAATTTCGCCTCCCAACGTATTCACCCCAAGGGTGATGTCAACAATAATAACTCATGCTACCCATATCCAACTGGATATATGTGCCTAGATCTTTCCTCACCACATGATGCTTGCGAAAAGAGAAAAATAAAAAGGAATAGAGAGAAAAACTTTAACTCTTTGCATAAAAGTAAATACTGAAAAGTAAAAGATAGGCCCTTCGTAGAGGGAAGCAAAGGTTGCCATGCGCTTATTTGTTTGTATGCTCAACCCCTTAGTGCAAAGGAACATCACATTATATTGCCCCTTGTGATAGCAACCTTTATTACGCAGTTTGTCGCTTTTATTCTTCGCCATCACAAGTTCGTACACCGCTCAATTTTCTCTTACACTAAATGATCTAACACTTTTAAAGCATTTTTATTGCCTTATTGCACCGATGACAACTTACTTCAAGGATCTTGCTCAATCCTTAGCTAGGTATGGTGGACTCTTGAAAATAAGATTTGGGTTTAAGGGTTTTTGGATGCACAAGTAGTATCTCTACTTCCGCGGAATTTTTGGCTAGCAAAGATGGGGGCAAGCACCACATGTTGAAGGATCTATGACAATATAACTTCTATATGAATATGAACAAACATAAATCATTACATTGTTTTCCTTGTCCAACGTCAACAATTTTGGCATATAATATTTTGATGGGGGCTCACAATCACAAAAGATTTCCAAGATAGTGTATTTGCATGTGAAAGTTCTCTTCCTTCTACTAATCATTCATGAATTGCTTGTCTGACCAATATTGTGATTGTCAAGCTTCAAAAGATTTCACTTTCTAAACCCAATGTGAAGCTACCACTAGACTTGATATAATTTCAAATTCATGATATTCAATTCATTCAACAATTTACCCGTCAGATATAAGTGAACCACAAGAGTGAATGACAAGCTACTCCAAAAATATATAATCGAGTAGTTAAGCAAATGGGTAGCCAATTGTGGGTTCTCTATTATTTAAAAACTTTCAAACCTAACTATTTTATTAAAAAAACAAGCAAAACAAAACAAAATTACATTCCAAGCATAGCACAACTCATGTGCAGAAGCAAAAACTTAGGCTCAACCGATACTAACCGATAATTGTTGAAGAAGAAAGGTGGGATGCCTACCGAGGCATCCCCAAGCTTAGATGCTTGATACTTCTTAGAATATTAACTTGGGATGCCTTGGGCATCCCCAAGCTTGAGCTTTTGTGTCTACTTAATTCCTCTTATATCACGGTTTCCCTAAATCTCAAAAATTTGATCCACACAAAACTCAACAAGAACTCGTGAGATAAGTTATTATAAATCAATGCAAAATCTTATCATTCTCTACTGTAGAAAATCACTAAAATTATGATTCAACATTGCATACTAAATGCCTCTGCATATTTAATACTCCTATCCTCAAGTAGAATCATTAAACAAGCAAACATATGCAAACAATGCAAACATAACAGCAATCTGCCAAAACAGTATAGTCTGTAAAGAATGCAATATTCATCATAATTCCCTAACTCCAAAATTCTGAAAAAATTACCACACTTTAGAAAATTTATCAAATCTTATTTTTCAAAAAGTTTCAGCATTCTATAGCATTCTGACTTTTCTAGGAAATTTTCGCAACAGCGATAAAGTTTCAATTTTGAAACAGCAACAAGTAGACTTTTAAAATAAGCATGGCAAAGGATATACTTGACATTTTTATAGAAATAAAAGATGCAAAACATTATTCTAAATAACAGCAAGCAAATCTTAACAAAATAAAATGATGCTCCAAGTAAAACTCATATCATGTGACGAATGAAAACATAGCTCCAAGTGAGGTTACCGACACTATTCAAGAATTCTTCCGATTAATCCGTTAATGGCCTAGTTAATCGCTACTCGTAGGGTGACCGAATCGAATAACACCTATTCATCGTGTTAACCTGTCAGGCCGATTAATTGGCCAGTTAGACCGATTAATCGATTATTAGGCCGATTAATCGTGGTTGATCCATTAACTTGTGCGCAAACAAATCCCGAAATTTTTCCCAGTAACCCCTCCCATCCCTCTCTCTCTCTCCTCAATAGCTAGGGTTCGACCAAACAGTAGCATATTTTGGTATATTACATAGATGAGAGCATGAGAGTATGGTATAATACATGAAAAACTAGATAAGCATTGACAATTCTTGTTTAATCTACCAATGAATGGTCGATCGATTAATGCAGTTAATAGGCCAATTCACCGATTAATCACTACTCCCAAGCCGACCGAGCAACTACCAGTTACCTATTTCTTGAACAATGGTTACCGATAATGTTGAAGACGAAAGAGGGGATTCCTTCCGGGGCATCCCCAAGCTTAGGTTCTTGGATCTTCCTTGAATATTACCTTGGGGTGCCTTGGGAATCCCCAAGCTTAGGATATTGTCACTCATTATTCTCCTCATATCGACATCTCATCCAAAACTTGAAAACTTCAATCACACAAAACTTAACGGCACTTCATGAGATAGGTTAGTATGGTAAAGAGCAAACCATTTCACTTTTAGTACTGTCAAAGACAAGATTCATAATTGTTTCTACACAATGCCTACTGTAGCATATCATTTCTACAATTTATATTGAGCAATATAAGCCATAGAAACTAGGAAATAAGCAAACTATGCATTGAAAACAGCATCTGTCAAAAACAGAACAGTCTGTAGTAATCTGTACTCAAACCATAATTATGCTACTCCAAAAATTATGAAAAAATCAGGACCACGTGAGCAATTTGTATATTAATCTTATTAAAAAAGAATCAACTCAAAAGCACTCTTCTGTTAAAAATGAGAGTTATTTTTGTGAGCGCAAAAAGTTTCTATTTTTCAGCAAGATCAAATCAACTATCACCCAACATGACCCCAAATGCTTTACTTGGCACTTTATTGAAAAGAAGACAATAAAACATGATTACCAAAGTATCCTAATCATGTGAAAACACAAAAACAGTAGGTAAAAGTGTTGGGTTATCTCCCAACAAGCGCTTTTCTTTAATGCCTTTTAGCTAGGCATGATGATTTCAATGATGATCGCATAAAAGATAAAAGTTGAAACATAACAAGAGAATCATAAATCATAAGTTCCTATCTCATAATAATTTACAGTAGCATCATGAATATATTCATCCATATAACCATCACATAAAGTATTCTTTTCATGATCCAAAAGCATAGAAGATTTGTCACTCTTTATGGCATACATGTCATCATAATAATCATTATAAATAGCAACTTTGTTCTCATCATAGTCAATTGAAACCTCTTCCAAAATAGTGGATGTATCACTAAATAAAGTCATGACCTCTCCAAATCCACTTTCATCAATATTGTAATAATATTCAGCACCCTCCAAAATAGTGGGATCACTAGTACCTAGAGTTGACACTCTTCCAAACCCACTTTCATCATTGTAATCATCATAAATAGGAGGCATGCTATCATCATAATAAATTTTCTTATCGAAAGTAGAAGGAATCAAAGGATCATATTCATTATGCAAAGAATCCCCAAGCTTGGGACAAGCATTATTTTCAGCAAATAAATCTTCAAACATTTCATACTCATCAAACATAGCATCCCCAAGCTTGTGGTTTTGCATATCATCATAATCATTCTTATCAATAGCATGAATTGCACCAATAGTATAGCAAACATTATTATCATATTGTTACAAGAAAGTGCCAAAAATATCTTCAAGGTCATAAGAGACATCATTGTCTTCCCAATCATAATCATCACAACAAGTAGCAAGCATCACACAATCATACTCAATATCATCATCCTCCATCAACATATTTGATTCACTTTAATGAGGAACAATGGTGATACGAGCAATATTACTTGGGAGAGTTACCTTTTTACCTCTACTTTTTCTTCTTTTCTTTTTTTCTACACCACCTGACATGTGGGTTTAACCGATTTTTTCAAGCTTCTTGTTGAAGAGATTGATTGGATAGGAAGCTCCTCCTCGGTACTGATTCATCATAATAAACACTAGGAGGGTATTGGGAAATGTTTTCCCGTTCATTAGTACTCTCTTCATACTCTATTTGTTTTCTTGTCTTTAGATAGTTGGCAATATAAGGATTCTCAATGCAATTTTCCGCACAAAACATATAAATTTCCTCTAGATCAAAATCAAGAAATCTATTGAGATTAAATTTTGGAATACCCTTAGTTATATTTTTCATTTCTTCATACCCTAAAAGAAGACTAAGCTCTTTATGATGCTCAAGGGTAATCAATTTATCACAATTTTTGGACACGATTTGATCATGAAACAAATAGCATTGGACGTTTAAATGACCACGTTCATTGCAAAGTTCACAAGGATGGTGAAAAATATTAAATCTTTTAGCATAATCATCTAGCCTCTCTTGCAACCATTTCGTTTCTAAATATTTATGCTTCTTACAAAATCTGTCTTCCCTTTTTGGTGTGCGTGTGCACTCCCAATTTAGTCCGCGAAAATTGACATTCTTATAGGAGGCATCATTATCATGGCTAGTGCAATCATCATTAGCATTTTTGATATTCAAAGAATTCATACTAACAACATTGCAATCATGATCATCATTCAAATAATTTGTGCCAAACATTTTATTGACTTCTTCTTCTAACAATTGAGCACAATTTTTTGAACCATCATTTTCAAGAAAGATATCATGCATAAAGATGATCAATAATATGATGCAACCTCAATTCCATTTTTTGTAGTTTTATTTTATGAACCAAACTAGTGATAAAACAAGAAACTAAAAGATTCAATTGCAAGATCTAAAGATATACCTTCAAGCACTCACCTCCCCGGCAACGGCGCTAGAAAACAGCTTGATGTCTACTACGCAACTTTATTCTTGTAGACTCATGTTGGGCCTCCAAGCGCAGAGTTTTGTAGGACAGTAGCAATTTTCCCTCAAGTGGATGACCTAAGGTTTATCAATCCGTGGGAGGCATAGGATGAAGATAGTCTCTCTCAAGCAACCCTGCAATCAAATACGAGAAATCTCTTGTGTCCCCAACACACCCAATACAATGGCAAATTGTATAGGTGCACTAGTTCGGCGAAGAGATGGTGATGAAAGTGGAGTATGGATAGTAGATATGAGTTTTTGTAGTGCGAACAATAAAACACAGCAAGGTCGTAAATAGTAAAACGGAGCACAAACGCTATTGCAATGATGGAAAATGAGGCCTAGGGTGCATACTTTCACTAGTGCAATCTCCCAACAATGCTAACATAGTTGGATCATATGATTATCCCTCAAAGTGCAATAAAGAATCACTCCCGAGTTCCTATTAGCGGAGAACAAAAGATAGAAATTATTTGTAGGTACAAAACCACCTCAAAGCTGTTCTTTCTGATCAATCTATCCTAGAGTTCGTACTAAAATAACAACAAGCTATTCTTTCTGATCGAACTAATCAAGATTTAGTACTAAAATAACACCATATGATGCATATCAACCAACTCTAATGTCACCTAGATGCCCTAATGTCACCGCGAGTACCCGTGAGTTAATTATACGATATGTATCAAACAATTTCAGATTCATAATACTCAATCCACACAATGAACTACAAGGAGACCCCAAAGTTTCCATCGGAGAAAAGATAATAAAAACGTGCATCAACCCCTATGCATAGATTACCCCAAAGTCACCTCGGGAATCCGCAAGTTGAGTGCCATAACATATATCAACTGAATCAAAATAATACCCCATTGTCACCACGGGTATTCATATGCAAGACATATATGCGTTCTCAGATCTGAACATTCAATCTGACAAGACAAAACTTCAAAGGGTAAAGATCAATTCATCACAACAAGTGTAGAGAGGGGAGAAACATCATATGATCCATCTATGTTAACAAAGCCCATGATACATCAAGATCGTGACATCTCAAGATCGCGAGGGAGAGAGATTAAACACATAGCTATTGGTACAAACCCTCAGCCCCGAGGGTGGACTACTCCCTCCTCATCGTGGTGGCCGCCGGGATGATGAAGATGGCCACCGGAGATGATTCGCCCCTCCGGCAGGGTGCCAGAATGGAGTCTTGATTGGTTTTTGGTGGCTACAGAGGCTTGCGGCGGCGGAACTTCAGATCTAGGTTCTCCCTGGTTTTTTTTGGAATATTTGGGAATTTATAGGGCGAAGAAGGGGTGCGGGAGGCCACCGAGGTTGGCACAACCCACCGGGGTGTGCTTGGGGGCCCAGGCGTGCCTGGGGGCCCAGGTGTGCCCTGGTGGGTTGTGCCCCCCTCAGGGCACCCCCAGGTGCTGCTCTAGTCCATTGGTGGTCTTTTGGTCCATAAAAAATCCACAAAAAGTTTCGCGGTGTTTGGAGAACTTTAAATTTGCACAAAAAATAACACCACGGTAGTTCTACTGAAAACAGCGTCAACCCGAGTGTGACGCCCCTGATTCAATCGTACACTAATCATGCACGCAAATGTGTACGATCAAGATCAGGGGCTCACGGGAAGATATCACAACACAACTCTAAAAGTAATATAAGTCATACAAGCATCATATTTCAAGCTAGGGGCCTCAAGGGCTCGAATACAAGTGCTCGAACATAAAAAAGTCAGCGGAAGCAACAATATCTGAGAACAGACATAAGTTAAACAAGTTGCCATAAGATGGCTAGCACAAACTGGAATACAGATCAAAAGAGGCGCATGCCTCCTGCCTGGGATCCTCCTAAACTACTCCTAGTCGGCGGCGGCCTGAACGTAGTAGTAGGAACCCTCGGTGTAGTAGGGGTCATCATCAATAGTGGCGTCTAGCTCCTAGGCTCCAGCATCTGGTTGCGACATCCAAGAAGAATGGAAAGGGGGAAAAGAGGGAGCAAAGCAACCGTGAGTACTCATCCAAAGTACTCGCAAGCAAGGATCTACACTACATATGCATGGGTATTTGCGTAAAGGGGCAATATCGGTGGACTGGACTGCAGAATGCCAGAATAAGAGGGGGATAGCTAGTCCTGTCGAAGGCTACACTTCTGGCAGCCTCCATCTTGCAGCATGTAGAAGAGAGTAGATGGTAAGTTCACCAAGTATCATCGCATAACATAATCCTACCCGGTGATCCTCCTCTCGTTGCCCTGTGGGAAAGTGATCACCGAGTTGTCTCTGGAACTTGTCTGGGTGTGTTTTATTAAGTATCTGGTTCTAGTTGTCATAAGGTCGAGGTACAACACTAGGTCATCCTTTTATCGAGGGACACGGCTATTCGAATAGATAAACTTCCCTGCAGGGGTGCACCACATTTCCCAACACGCTCGATCCCTCTGGCCGAACACACTTTCCTGGGTCATGCCTAGCCTCAGAAGATCAACACGTCGCAGCCCTACCTAGGCACAATAGAGAGGTCAGCACACCGGTCTAAATCCTATGCGCGCAGGGGTCTGGGCCCATCGCCCAATGCACACCTGCCCGTTGCGTACGTGGCCGGTGAGCAGACCTAGCAACCTCCATTACAAAGGAAGTTGCGTTATGCGGTCTAACCTGGCGCGTGCCGCTCAGTCGCTGATGTCAAGAAGGCTTCAGCTGATACCATGACGTCGAGTGCCCATAATTGTTCCCGCGTAGTTGGTTAGGGCGTATATGCCAGTGGCCAGACTCAGATCAAATACCAAGATCTCGTTAAGCATGTTATTTTGAAGTTACCGTGGACGCCGACCAGGGCCAGGTCCACCTCTCACCTAGGTGGTTTCAACCTGCCTTGTCGCTCCACCACAAATATCCACACAGAGGGCCATCGGGAAAATTGTCCTTTCAGCCCCCAATCCGTTAATCACTCGCAAGTACTCTACGAGCCCACCCGACTTTAGTCACCACCTAAATAGTATGTATGTATGTATGTATAGTATAGTATATACCCGTGATCACCTCCCGAGTGATCACGGCCCGATAGTATAGCATGGCAGATGGACAAGAATGTAGGGCTACAGATGATAAACTAGCATCCTATACTAAGCATTTAGGATTGCAGGTAAGGTATCAACAACTGTAGCAACAATGACAGGCTATGCAGCAGAATAGGATTAACCAAAATAGTAACATGCTACACTACTCTAATGCAAGTAGTAGAGAGAAGGAATAGGTGATATCTGGTGATCAGGGGGGGCTTGCCTGGTTGCTCTGGCAAGAAGGAGGGGCCGTCAACAGCGTAGTCGAACTGGGGGTCACCGGCAGTCTCGGGGTCTACCGAGAAGGAGTAATGGAGGGGGAACACAATAAATAACAGAGCAATCAAAGCATCACAAAGCGTTACATGGCAATATGCGATGCTAGAGGTGACCTAACGTGGTAGTAGGTGATACCGGCGAAGGGGCAAAACATCCGGGAAAGTATTCCTGGTGTTTTGCATTTTCGGACAGATGAACCGGAGGTGGAATGTTGCATGTTCGTTATGCTAGGGAAACGAACGGACTGCGTATTCGGATTCGCCTTATCGTTCTGAGCAACTTTCATGTTCAAAACCTTTTCATCCAAGTTATGCATTATTTTCTATTAATTTTCAAATATTTAAACATCTTCTGGGTTTACTCTTAATTCGAAATTAATTGTTAAAACACTAGGGGTACCCAGCTTTGTTTACGCAGAAGTGTACACAGAGGATGTCAAGTGGGCTAGGGGGTCCATGTTGACTAGTCAACGTTTAACTAGTCAACAGGGGGGTGGGGCCTCCTATCATTGACTGTTTTAACTAACTAATAGATTTAATCAACTGACTGGGTAATTAGGCTAATTATGCAGGTTAAGTAACTTAATTAATTATATTACTAATTAATTACTTAATAACTTTTATTATTTATTATTGTTTTTAAACGTTTCAAGGGCCTAGGGTCCTGGTGTCATTGACCCGAGGGCTAATCGGGCGGCGGATGCGGGCATAGCCCGAACGGGCGCTGGCGGGGTGCCTGTCGAGCGGAACCGGGCGACGGCCATGGCCACGGCATACCTCACCGGCCGGCCACGACATGCGGAGGCGAGCACATGGCGCGCGGGTAGCGGGAGCGAGGTGAGGTGGGGCAACGGCAGCCGGAGTCCACGGGGCAGAAGCGGGGCGAGCTGCGCGGCGGAGTGCTGCCGTTGAATAGCAGTAGCAGTGCGGCAGCAACAACAACAATAGGAGGGGGCGAGCGGCGGCAACCGCAGGAGAGTGTCATGGCGGCACGAGCGCGACGAAGCGGCCTTAGGGTAGGGGCTGTGCAGGGGGGCGCGGTCGAGCGGGTGCGACAAGGGCCGTGGTGGCCGCGAGCGGGATCTCGGGCGGCGGCGGCTACGCAGCGGCGCAACAGGAGGCGGCGAAGGCGAGGCGCGTGACTAGTGCACGCCCAAATGGCGTAGAGCACGGCTGCTATGTCTTGAGCTTGCGTTGGTTTTCCTTGAAGAGGAAAGGGTGATGCAACAAAGTAGCATAAGTATTTCCCTCAGTTTTTGAGAACCAAGGTATCATTCCAGTAGGAGGCTCCTCAAAAGTCCCACGCACCTACACAAACAAACAAGAACCTCGCAACCACCGCAATAAAGGGGTTGTCAATCCCTTCACGGCCACTTGCGAAAGTGAGATCTGATAGAGATAATATGATAAGATAATATTTTTGGTATTTTTTCTGATATAGATTGGAAAAGTAAAGATGCAAATAAAAGTAGATTGAAAACTTATATGATAAAAGATAGACCCGGGGGCCATAGGTTTCACTAGTGGCTTCTCTCAAGATAGCATAAGTATTTCGGTGGGTGAACAAATTACCGTCGAGCAATTGATAGAAAAGCGCATAGTTATGAGATTATCTAGGTATGATCATGTATATAGGCATCACGTCCGTGACAAGTAGATCGACTCCTGCCTGCATCTATTACTATTACTCGACACATCGACCGACTCCTGCCTACATCTAGCGTATTAAGTTCATAAAGAACAGAGTAACGCATTAAGAAAGATGACATGATGTAGAGGGATAAACTCATGCAATATGATATAACCCCATCTTTTTATCCTCGATGGCAACAATACAATACGTGCCTTGCTGCCCCTACTGTCAATGGGAAAGGATACCGCAAGATTGAACCCAAAGCTAAGCACTTCTCCCATTGCAAGAAAGATCAATCTAGTAGGCCAAACCAAAGTGATAATTCGAAGAGACTTGCAAAGATAACTTAATCACACATAAAAGAATTCAGAGGAGTTTCAAATATTTCTCATAGATAAACTTGATCATAAACCCACAACTCATCGTATCTCGACAAACACACCACAAAAAGAGTTACAACGAATAGATCTCCAAGAAGATCGAGGAGAACTTTGTATTGAGAATCAAAGAGAGAGAAGAAGCCATCTAGCTAATAACTATGGACCCAAAGGTCTGTGGTAAACTATTCACAACTCATCGGAAGGGCCTTGGAGATGATGTAGAGGCCCTCCATGGTCAATTCCCCCTCCGGCGGAGCGCCGACGAAGACTCCAAGATGGGATCTCGCGGATACAGAAGGTTGCGGCGGTGGAATTAGGTTTTCGTGGTCTGTTCTGATGTTCTCGGGGTACGTGTGTATATATAGGAGGAAGAAGTAGGTCGGTGGATGAGGGAGTCCTGGATTAGGGGGTATCCGGACAGCCGGACTATATAATTTGGCCGGACTGTTGGACTATGAAGATACAAGACTCAAGACTTTGTCCCGTGTCCGGATGGGACTCTCCTTTGCGTGGAAGACAAGCTTGGTGATTCGGATGTTAGATCTCCTTCTTTGTAACCGACTCTGTGTAACCCTAGCCCCCTCCAGTGTCTATATAAATCGGAGGGTTTAGTCTGTAGGGGGAGGACAATCATAATCATCGTAGGCTAGCTCCTAGGGTTTAGCCTCTACGATCTCGTGTTAGATCAACTATTGTAATACTCATATCATCAAGACCAATCAAGCAGGAAGTAGGGTATTACCTCCATCGAGAGGGCCCGAACCTGGGTAAAACATCGTGTCCCAGCCTCCTGTTACCATTAGCCTTAGAAGCACAGTTCGGGACCCCCTACCCGAGATCCGCCAGTTTTGACACCGACATTGGTGCTTTCATTGAGAGTTCCTCTGTGTCGTCGCAACAAGGCTCGATGGCTCCTTCAATCATCAACAACAACGCGGTCCAGGGTGAGACTTTTCTCCCCAGACAGATCTTCGTGTTCGACGGCTTCGCACTGCAGGCCAACTAACTTGGCCATCTAGAACAAATCGACAGCTACGCCCCGGGCCATCAGGTCAGGTTCGGAAACTTGAACTACATGTCCGATATCCGCGGAGACTTGATCTTCGACGGATTCAGACCTACGCCAGGAGCGCCGAACAGTCACGACGAGCACCGTTTAGATCTGCTGTCGGACAATATTCGGGATATAGCACTTGCAGTAGCTCCGGACCTAAATCCGGGGCAGATCGCGTCGTCCGAGGACGGGTGGATGGACCTCGCCCCGGAGGCCGCATACTCATCGGTGGTAGAGCCGAACACAGACAACACCTCCAAGGAAATCTGTGTCACCGGACCCCCGGACTTGCGTTCGATTGTAGGTTCCGAACCGCATGCACCCGGGCCCGTCGAATCCGATTGGGCTCCGGTAATGGAGTTCACCGCTACGGATATCTTTCAACACTCGCCCTTCGGCGACATGCTGAATTCATTAAGGTCTCTCTCTTTGTCAGGAGACTCTTGGCAGAACTATGTCCGGCTCGAGTGGCAAGCAGGCGACGAGCAAATTTGTTACCCACCCACCGCCCACTTCATTGCCACTGTCGACGATTTGACCGACGTGCTTGACTTCAACTCCGAAGACATCGTCGGTGTGGACAACGATGCAGGAGAAGAACAGGAACCACCGTCCACGGGGCGCTGGACAACCACCTCCTCGTATGATATATATATGGTGGACACTCCCATAGAAACCAATGACGATGAGGCAATAGAGGATAACCCCTTAAGGAAGAAATCAAAGCATGGGCGTCATCAGCACCGCTCTAAGCCCCGCCACAGCAATACCGGCACAGCAGACGAAAACAATTCGGATGGTCCCAAAGATGAATACAATCCCGATCAGCCTGCCTTCAAGTAGGCCGGACAGGAAGACGGGCAGGTTAGCCTAGATGAACAGGCGACGGACGGATACTTGGAGGAGGACAACTACATGCCCCCCTTCGAAGACGAGGTGAGCCTCGGTGAAGATGAATTCGGCATGCCTGAGGATCCCGTAGAGCAGGAGTGCTTCAAGCGCCGCCTTATGGACACTGCAAGAAGCCTGAAAAAGAAGCAGCAACGGCTCCAAGCTGATCAAGATCTGCTCACAGACAGATGGACCGAGGTCCTGGCAGCCGAGGAATATGGACTCGAGCGCCACACCAAAGGTTGCCCAAAGCACAAGTTGCCACCTCAACTCAAGGAGGAGGTCCTGAAGCCCACACTACCAGCATAGGACGAGGCTGACCGGCCACCTTGTGGCCGGGATAAAGCAACGTATCAGCCCGAATATCAGCCTGCACCCCCACGCCAATACACTACGGCTCGGCGCAATAGGCAGGACCTGCGAGACATACTTGAAAACAAAGCAGGATAGCCAAGATCGATGTACGGATCGCGGGGGCGCGCCCCAACACATGACGATGATCATCATGCTGATTACACTATCAACAAGCCCGGCCGGGCCAAACATAGCCGACCAGACTTATTCGAACTGTGTAGTAACATAGCCCGGCATAGAGGCACCGCACACCCCCTCTGCTTCACTAACGAAGTAATGGATCACGAATTCCCAGAAGGGTTTAAACCCGTAAACATCGAATCATACGATGGCACAACAGACCCCGCGGTATGGATCGAAGATTTCCTTCTCCACATTCACATGGCCCGCTGTGATGATCTACATGCCATCAATTATCTTCCCCTTAAACTCAAAGGACCGGCCCGACATTGGCTGAATAGCCTACCGGCAAATTCCATCGGCAGTTGGGAAAACCTGGAGGACACATTCCTCGACAACTTCCAAGGCACTTACGTGCGACCACCGGATGCTGATGACTTGAGTCACATTACCCAACAGCCCGGAGAGTCAGCCAGGGAATTCTGGACTCGGTTCCTAACTAAAAAGAACCAAATTGTCGACTGTCCAGACGATGAAGCCTTGGCGGCCTTTAAGCATAATATCCGCGACGAGTGGCTCGCCCGACACCTCGGCCAAGAAAAACCGAAGTCCATGGCAGCCCTCACAACACTCATGACCCGCTTTTGCACGGGCGAGGACAGCTGGTTGGCTCACAGTAGCACGACGCCAAGAAACTCCGGCACTTCAGATGTCCACGACAGTAACGGCAAGCCATGGCGCAACAGACGTAAGCGTTGGAACAATGGAGACAACACCGAAGACACGACAGTCAACGCCGGATTCAGTGGCTCAAAATCCGGCCAGCAGAAAAAGCCGTTCAAAGGAAACAATCTGGGATTGTCCAGTCTGGACCGCATACTTGATCGCTCGTGCCAAATTCACGGCACCCCTGATAAGCCAGCCAACCACACTAACAGAGATTGCTGGGTGTTCAAACAGGGCGGCAAGATAAATGCCGAAAACAAGGACAAGGGGCTGCACAACGATGATGATGAGGAGCCCCGGCGTCCGAACACTGGGGGACAGAAGAAATTTCCTCCCTAGGTGTAAACGGTAAACATGATCTATGCCACCCACATTCCCAAACGGGAACGAAAGCGAGCACTAAGGGACGTCTATGCGATGGAGCCAGTCGCCCCAAAGTTCAACCCATGGTCAGCCTGTCCGATCACTTTTGATCGTAGGGACCACCCTACCAGCATCCGTCACGGCGGTTCAGCCGCATTGGTCCTTGACCCAATCATCGACAGATTCCACCTCACACGAGTCCTTATGGATGGTGGCAGTAGCCTGAACCTGCTTTATCAGGACATAGTGCGCAAAATGGGCATCGACCCTTCAAGGATCAAACCCACCAAAACCACCTTTAAAGGTGTAATTCCAGGAGTAGAGGCCCGTTGTACGGGCTCCATAACACTAGAAGTGGTCTTCGGATCCCCGGATAACTTCCGAAGCGAGGAGTTTATCTTTGATATCGTCCCTTTCCATAGTGGCTATGATGCACTGCTTGGACGAACCGCATTCGCCTGATTCAATGCGGTACCACACTATGCATACCTCAAGCTCAAGATGCCAGGACCTCGCGGGGTTATAACAATCAATGGAAACACAGACTGCTCTCTCCATACAGAAGAGCACACTGCGGCCCGCGCGGTAGAAGTACAAAACAGCCTTCTCTGGCAGACCGCCAATTCGGCGATAACAACCCCGAACACCGTCAAGCGAGTCCGGAGTACTCTGCAACAGGATCACCAGGCACGCCAAGAGCGCGACTAGCAGTCCGGCCTCCGCCCTAGCCCCATTTAGGCAACATTTGTGCCGCGCGTACACAATTACGCACTCAAAATACCATGGGCATAGGCGGAGGCGCAACGGTGATGCGGTCCACAGTGCGGTTCAACCACCACAAGACCCGCATACTTTAATAACCTTCTTTCTATTTCAGGACCCTAATTTCGGGCAGCCCCTTCAGAGAACCGGATCATCGGACTTATCACAGGAGGGAAAACCAAGGAGGCAACAGACTTTGTGCACAAAGGGAATACTCAAGTGGTATCTGCCAATGATCGTTATACCTGTTTTACATACCCACATGCGGCCCACCTTGGATAGGACATGTCAAATAGTCCTATTTGCTTCTACTTAACGCATTAGTTGTACGCATACGCTTGGACATATTATTTAAATAACAACAAGAAATAATATATAGCGTCAGCTTATTATTCCTATCTTCACATTTTCCCTAAAAATGTTTATTTAATATTGCATCCGTACACTTGGTACGTTCAGTTTGCCAGGGGCTTGTTATGGTGCCCCATAATACGACAAGATAGGTCCGAACACTTTCGACAGTGCGGCACCCCAAACTTATAGCATTATATGCATGAGCTCCGAATCATGTCTTGGGTCAATAGTTGGTTTTGCCCGGCTCCCTTGTTTTGGTACCTTACGTTCCGTTATATCGGCTAAGGTAGTGCAGGGAGAACTACTGCGATTGTGTCCCAGTTCTTCCGGACGATCACCTCAGTAGAGAAAGCAGAAAACTGACTGTCATGAAGCGGCGAGAGCTGGTCGCTGTTCGAGAGGTCTTAAATCCTTAAAGATTTTTTCCGCTTCAGGCGAGGAATCGGCCTTGTCCGATTTAGGCGTGTATAGCGCCCCAATTCGGCTTTCCGAATTCTAGGGGCTTCGCCGAAATTTAAAATTGTAGACTTCTATGGCTAAGTGAGAGTTATAAAGCCGCATAGTCCGATTGCCTTGTTCGCTGCGCCAAACACCTCCTTAAAGGACCAAAAATTTGGATAAAGAGTGTTTGGGTTTTCCACGAACACCCCAGTACTAGTTACGTGGGGGCGGAAGCCGACGACTGGCCTACTTTCAGAATTTTATAAACAGCCGCACAGAAGGTAATATTTTAAATCAACAAAGCGCCATATAGCGCAAACAAACTCGTTTTCATATTACAAAGACGACATGAGTACATTCACTCAAAGATTATGTCCTTGGTACATTCATCGGCCATGAGGCGAGCGCCTTTCATAACGCCATCATAATATTTCTCGGGGTAGCGATGCGCCTTGCCCTCCGGCGGTCCATCCTTCACCAGTTTGTCTGCATCCAGCTTGGCCCAATGCATCTTCGCATGGGCAAAGGCCCGACGGGCACCCTCAATACAAACAGATTGCTTGATAACTTCAAGCCACGGACAGGCATTTACCATCCGCTTTATAAGGCCGAAGTAGCTGTCGGGCAGGGGCTCACCAGGCCACATCCGGACTATGAAGTCCTTCATGGCCACTTCGGCCGCCCTGTGGAGTTCAACCAATTGCTTCAGTTGGTCATTCAGAGGCATTGTATGTTCGGCTCCAGTATATTGGGACCAGAATAGCTTCTCCGTCGAGCTCCCCTCTTCGGCATGGTAGAACTCCGTGGCATCCGATATGCTGCATGGCAGATCTGTGAATGCCCCTGGAGAGCTCCGAATTCGGGTAAGTAAAAGAAATGTCTCCTCCACATGCTTGCTTTGCATAATGAATGCCATACCCGCTGCTATTTTCTTGGCCTCCTGGATTTCCTGTTGGGCCTTTTGGGCTTCGGCCTTGGCGTCTTTCGTGCTCTGAAGGGCCTTTGCAAGCTCAGACTCTTGCGTCTTTAAGTCACGCTCCAAGGACTTGAACTTCTTGCTGAGCTCCTGGAGCTCTTGCTGTACCTCGCCCACCCTAGCGTTCTGCTTTTCACGATCAACACACTCCGTGGCCGCCTTGTCTTCGGCCTCGAATATCGCTTTCTTCAGGACCGCCACTTCGGTCGTGGCCCCTATTAAAAAATCATGACACTTTTTGCTAGCGTCACCAATTTTTCTCCTATATATGACACATGGACGGGGTATCACCCACCTTTGTTCTCTTCGAGCTGCCTCTTCGTGAGGCTGAGCTCCTCTTCGGCCTGCTTCAGGTCCTGTTCAAGTCCGACGACCTCTGCTGTGCGGGCAGCAGCAGCAAGCAGCATTGCCTGCTTATTCACATAGACACATACTGTTAGACTCCTGCGGTTTAGAGTTGACCCTCCGTTTGGCTTTTCTTTCCGAACAACAAACAGAGTTTCAGGGGCTACTGTCTATGGGGTGATAATTTCTCACACTTTTGATTACTTACCTCAAAGCCTGTTAGGAGGCTGGTGCAGCCTTCAGTCAATCCACTTTTGGTGGATCGAACCCTCTGAATCACCGTACTCATAAGAGTATAGTGCTCTTCATCGATGGAAGCACCGCGAAGCACTTCCAGTAGACTATCCGATGCCTCCGGCGCGACGGAGGTCATCGGCACGGCCGGCTGGCCCTCCCTAGCGAGGGGCTGCCTACCCGAATCCGGAACCTTTGGAGGTTCCGGTGCAGTGTCCGGCTGGGAGCCCAACTTGCTGCGGCTCTCATCGGCATAATCTATCGGGATCTTACCCCCCATGTGCTCGGCGTCTGGAATTTCACCTTGGGGCGTCTCCAGAACCGCCTCCCCCTGCTCTGGTACCCTTTGGGACAACACCTCCGTGTCATCCGCGGGCCGAGGGGAGGTGGCCGTCGGGAGAGAATTCATTGCCGAATCACTCAGAGACCCATCCGAAGAGGATACCTCGAGATGGGACCTGGCCGGACTACATATGCGTGTTCGGCATTATAACAAACTGTGAAGTTAAGTTGCACGAAAAGTATTACAGAGTGCGGATACTTACGATCTTGCCAGGGTCTTGCCCCTGGGCAGCCACTCCTCCTCGCTGTAAGCGGCCGTGGTGGAGTGATCCGGAAGGGACGCCTTTCCCTTCGTTGGCGTCCTAGCCACCCCCTATGGGATGGCTTTTCTTTTCTTCTCCTCCCCAATGCGGGGAGGGGGAATTTCTTCGTGTTTCCCCCCGTCTCTGCGGGAGGAATCGGCCTCACCATCCTCGGACGACGAGTCTATTACGACCCTTTCGCCGGGGACCCTTCCTGGTCCCCGCGGCCGCCCTCTTAGACCCTTCGGCCTCCTCGGATGGGGCGGCCCTCTTCTTCTTCTCCTCCCCTTCATGGGAGGAGCGTGCCTCATCACCTTCGGACGAGGCATCCGGTGCGACCTTGCGCTGGAGTTCCTTCCTGGTCCCCGTGGCCTTCTTTTCGGCCTTCTTTTCCGGCGCCTTGTAAGGTGCCGGAACTAGCATCTCTGTCAGGAGTGCGGTTGCTGGATCTTCCAGCAGCGGAGCCAGACAGTCGATCCGCTCCGCCGTCACCACGTAATCCTGATTAGATAAACATGGTGACTTAAAATCCTCCCATGAATATGCTGGGAAAGGTACATCTAGTGATGATCCGAAAACTTACCGAATTGACGAGCCACGTGGCGCGGAGTCCACGGTCCTCGGATGTGGGAGGAGGTACTTCGGTGGCCTTGAACAACACCTTCCAGACGTCCTTATGTGTCATGCCGAAAAGCTCTTGCAGCGTCTGGTGTTCGGTCGGATCGAACTCCCACAGATTAAATGCCTGTCTTTCACACGGAAGGATTCGGCGGAAGAGCATAACCTGGACCACGTTAACAAGCTTGATCTTCTTGTCCATCATGTTTTTAATACAGTTCTGAAGTCCTGTCAGTTCCACAGGTTCGCCCAGGTCAGGCCCTTCTTTTCCCAGGAGGTGAGCCGCTTGGGGATCCCGGATCGGAATTCAGGGGCCGCCGCCCAGTTGGCGTCGCGCGACTCGGTGATATAGAACCACCCCGATTGCCACCCTTTCACGGTCTCCACAAAGGAGCCGTCAAGCCAGGTAACATTGGGCATCCTACCCACCATGGCGCCTCCGCACTCCGCTTGCTGGCCGCTCACGATCTTCGGCTTCACGCAGAAGATTCATAGCCACAGGCCAAAGTGGGGCTTGATGTGGAGGAAGGCCTCACACACGACGATGAATGTCGAGATGTTGAGGACGAAATTTGGGGCTAGATGATGGAAGTCCAGCCCATAGTAAAACATGAGCCCGCGGACAAAGGGATGAAGTGGAAATCCTAGTCCTCGGACGAAATGAGGGAGGAACACTACTCTTTCCCAAGACTTTGGAGTGGGGGTGATCTGTCCCTCCGCCGGAAGCCTGTGCGTGATGTTTGCGGCTAGGTATCCGGCTGCCTGAAGCTTGGTAATGTCCTCCTCCGTGACGGAGGAGGCCATCCACTTGCCTCCCGCTCTGGACATGTTGCGAATGGTCCTACGGAGAAGGTGAGAACTTGGGCGCTGGGGCTCGAGAGTGCGAGAATGGATGAGCAAAGGAGGAAGAAGGCGTGGGTAAAAATGGGAGATCCTTATCCCTTTATAGAGGTGGCAAAAATGGTGCGCCTCCCCACTTGCCTGATGAAATCGCTTATTTTCCAAACGCCACGTTAATAGCACGGTTGGGTTACTCGTACCCGTATTAATGAGGATCCCGTGATAAGGGGACATGATCTCTACTTCGACAAGACGTGCCGAGGAAACCGCCTCGCAATATGTGCGGTGGCTGGTTGTGGGAAAACGATTCGAATAAAGACCTGGCCAGGATGTGATGTCACGTTATATAAAGTTGTCAGCAGATAGGGCTGGAAAAAAAGCTCGAAGCTCGCGAGCTAAACAAGTAGCTCGTGACTTGGCTCGAATCGACTCGAACTCGAACAATAACGAGTCGAGCCAAGCTTTAGTTTAAGATTGTTTACCGGCCGAGTTAACCAAGCCGATCTCACAAGTACTCATATAACTCGTTAGGCTCGGTAAAAGAATTAGTGTTTCTTGATGGCTAGTAAAAAACGGCCGCTAAACACCTTGCGTCCAAGCACAAGGCCCAACCGCTCAAGGCCTAGTCACCCAGGAGACTCGCACATACATGACCATATATGTACATGTTAAATTCCCAGCTAATCTTTTTGTCATATTCGTAAGGTTTTATGTTCATATCTTTAACAAGCTTAACAAGCTAAACGAGCCAGCTCACGAGTTATACGAGTCGAGCCAATCTTGGATTTGAGCTCTTTATAGTAACGAGTCGAGTCGAGCTAGCTCGTTAATGAAATGAGCTTTAGTGAGTCGAGTTGAGCTGGCTCGACTCGGCTCGAATTCCACCCCTATCAGCAGATTATACTTGTGGAATATTGTTCTCTCTACGGTGGTATGTGAAAATCGTCTTGCAATGCCGAAGACAATCTGTGTGCCGGACTCATCGTCATTGAAGCCTAGTTCAGGGGATACTAAGGGAGTCCTGGATTTGGGGGTATTCGGATAGCCGGAATATATATTTTGGCCGGACTATTGGACTATGAAGATACAAGACTCAAAACTTCATCCCGTGTTCGGATGGGACTCTCCTTTGCGTGGAAGACAAGCTTGGCGATTCGGATGTTAGATCCCCTTCTTTGTAACCGACTCCGTGTAACCCTAGCCCCCTCCGGTGTCTATATAAATCGGAGGGTTTAGTCCGTAGGGGAAGGACAATCATAATCATCGTAGGCTAGCTCCTAGGGTTTAGCCTCTATGATCTCGTGGTAGATCAACTCTTGTAATACTCATATCATCAAGATCAATCAAGCAGGAAGTAGGGTATTACCTCCATCGAGAGGGCCCGAACCTGGGTAAAACATCGTGTCCCCAGCCTCCTGTTACCATTATCCTTAGACGCATAGTTTGGGACCCCCTACCCAAGACCGCTGGTTTTGACACCGACAGTGGACGCCCAAGGGGCCCACGAGGGTGGGGGGCGCGCCCACCTGTAGTGGGCGCGCCGGGCACCCTCGTGGCCGCCTTGCTTCTTGCTTGACTTCCACTCCAAGTCTCCAGGTTTGCATTTGTTCCAAAAATATCGCTCCCGAAGGTTTCATCGCGTTTGGACTCCGTTTGATACTCCTTTTCTTCAAAATACTAAAATAGGCACAAAAAAAACAGCAATCCGGGCTGGCCTCCGGTTAGTAGGTTAGTCCCAAAAATGATATAAAAGTTTAGAGTAAAGCCAATAAACATCCAAAATGGGTAATATAATAGCATGGAACAATATAAAATTATAGATACGTTGGAGACATATCAAGCATCCCCAAGCTTAATTCCTGCTCATCCTCGAGTAGGTAAATGATAAAAACAAAATTTTTGTTGTGGAATGCTACCTAGCATAATTCTCAATGTAATTTTCTTTATTGTGGCATGAATGTTCAGATCGAAATGATTCAAAATAAAAGTTCATATTGACATAAGAAATACTAATACTTCAGGCATACTAATTAAGCAATCATGTCTTCTCAAAATAACATGGCTAAAGAAAGTTATCCCTAGAAAATCATATAGTCTGGCTGTTGCTCTATCTTCATCACACAAAGTATTTAATCATGCACAACCCCGATGACAAGCCAAGCAATTGTTTCATACGTTAGTAATCTCAAAAAAATTCAACTTTCACGCAATACATGAGCGTGAGCCATGGACATATCACTATATGTGGAATAGAATGGTGGTTGTGGAGAAGACAAAAAATGAGAAGATAGTCTCACATCAACTAGGCATATCGACGGGCTATGGAGATGCCCATTAATAGATATCAATGTGAGTGAGTAGGGATTGCCATGCAACGGATGCACTAGAGCTATAAATGTATGAAAGCTCAACAAAAGAAACTAAGTGGGTGAGCATCCAACTCGCTTGCTCACGAAGACCTAGGGCATTTTGAGGAAGCCCATCATTGGAATATACAAGCCAAGTTCTATAATGAAAAATCCCACTAGTATATGAAAGTGACAACATAGGAGACTCTCTATCATGAAGATCATGGTGCTACTTTGAAGCACAAGTGTGGTAAAAAGGATAGTAGCATTGTCCCTTCTCTCTTTTTCTCTCATTTTTTATTTGGCCTTTCTCTCTTTTTTTGGCCTTTCTCTTTTTTTATAAAGTCTGAAGTCTCATCCCGACTTGAGGGGGAATCATAGTCTCCATCATCCTTTCCTCACTGGGAAAATGCTCTAATAATGAAGATCATCACACTTTTATTTACTTACGACTCAAGATTACAACTCGATACTTAGAACAAGATACCACTCTATATGAATGCCTCCGGCGGTGTAATGGGATATGCAATGAATCAAGAGTGACATGTATGATGAAGGTGGCCTTGACACAAATACGATGTCAACTACATGATCATGCAAAGAGCAATATGACAATGATGATGCGTGTCATATAAACGGAACGGTGGAAAGTTGCATGGCAATATATCTCGGAGTGGCTATGGAAATGCCATAATAGGTAGGTATGGTGGCTGTTTTGAGGAAGGTATATGGTGGGTGTATGGTACCGGCGAAGGTTGCGCAGTACAAGAGAGGCTAGCAATGGTGGAAGGTGAGAGTGCGTCTAATCCATGGACTCAACATTAGTCATAAAGAACTCATATACTTATTGCAAAAATCTACAAGTCATTGAAAACAAAGTACTATGTGCATGCTCCTAGGGGGATAGATTGGTAGGAAAAGGCCATCGCTCGTCCCCGACCACCACTCATAAGGAAGACAATCAATAAATAAGATTGTGCTCCAACTTCATCACAAAGCGGTTCACCATACGTGCATGCCACGGGAATCACAGACTTCAACACAATATTGTTTAAATTCATAATCACCCAACTAACATGACTCTAATATTACCACCTCTATATCTCAAAACAATTATCAAGTATCAAATTGATCACAGCATCCAATTCACTTTCTATGATAGTTTTTATTATACCCAACTTGGATGCCCATCATTCTAGGACCAATTTTATAACCATAGCAAATACCATGTTGATCTAAGAGACTCTCAAAATAATATAAGTGAAGCATGAGAGATCAACAATTTCGACAAAATTAAGCCACCGCGATGCTCTAAAAGATATAAGTGAAGCACTAGAGCAAAAATTATCTAGCTCAAAAGATATAAGTGAAGCACATAGAGTATTCTAATAAATTCCAAATCAAGTGGGCTTATCCCAAAAGGTGTGTAAATCAAGGATGATTGTGGTAATCTAAAAATCAAAGACTAATATCATACAAGACGCTCCAAGCAAAACACATATCATGCGGCGAATAAAAATATAGCTCCAAGTAAAGTTACCGCTAGACGAAGACGAAAGAATGGATGCCTTCCGGGGCATTCCCAAGCTTAGGATTTTGGTTATCCTTGAATATCTTGGGGTGCCATGGGCATCCCCAAGCTTAGGCTCTTGCCACTCCTTATTCCACAATCCATCAAATCTTTACCCAAAACTTGAAAACTTCACAACACAAAACTCAACAGGAAATCTCATAAGCTCCGTTAGTGCAAGAAAAAAAACCACCACATAAGGTACTGTAATGAACTCATTATTTATTTATATTGGTGTTAAACCTACTGTGTTCCAACTTCTCTATGGTTCATACCCACCGATACTAGCCATAGATGCATCAAAATAAGCAAACAACACATGAAAAACAGAATCTGTCAAAAACAGAACAGTCTGTAGCAATCTGTAACTCTCGGATACTTATGGAACTCTAAAAATGCTACAAAAATAGGAAGTCCGGGGAAATTTGTCTATTGATCTACAGCAAAACAAATCTATGCAAAATCACGTTTCTGTGAATTACTAAAATTATTTTCGTGCGTGCAAAGTTTCTGTTTTTCAGCAGAATCAAATTAACTATCACCGTAGGTTATCCTATAGGTTCTACTTGGCACAAACACTAATTAAAACATGAAAACACATCTAAACATAAGCTAGATGGAACATTTATTACTAAACAGAAGCAAAAAAAATTGGGTTGCCTCCCAACTAGCGCTATCGTTTAACGCCCCTAGCTAGGCATAAAAGCGAGGATAGATCTAAGTAGTGTCATCTTTGGCACTCAATTCATAATTAGCCCGCATGATAGATTCATAAGGTAATTTAACTTTCTTTCTTGGAAAGTGCTCCATGCCTTTCCTTAATGGAAATTGGAATCTAATATTCCCTTCCTTCATATCAATAATTGCACCAATCGTTCTAAGGAAAGGTCTACCAAGAATAATAGGACAAGAAAGATTGCAATCTATATCAAGAACGATAAAAATCTACGGGCACATAGTTCCTATTTGGAACAATAAGAACATCATTGATCCTTCCCGTAGGTTTGTTAATGGTGGAATCTGCAAGGTGCAAATTTAAAGAGCAATCATCAAAATCATGGAAACCTAGAATATCACATAAAGTTTTCGGAATCGTGGAAACACTAGCACCCAAATCACACAAAGCATAACACTCATGATATTTAATTTTAATATTTATAGTAGGTTCCCACTCATCATAAAGTTTTCTAGTTATAGAAACTTCCAAGTTAAGTTTTTCATCATAAGATTGCATCAGGGCATCAACGATATGTTTGGTAAAAGCTTTATTTTGACTATAAGCATGAGGATAATTCAACACGGATTGCAACAAGTAAATACAATCTATTAAAGAACAATTACCATAATTAAATTCCTTGAAATCCAAGATAGTGGGTTCAATGCTATTTAAAGTCTTGACCTCTCCAATCCCACTTTTACCAAATTTAGCATCAAGATCTAAGAACTCCGAATCATTGGGATGACTTTTAACTAAAGTTGACTCATCTCCAGTCCCATCATTATTAAGATTCATATTGCAAAACAAGGATTTAATAGGGGACACATCAATAACTTTTAGATCTTCATCATTATTTTCATGGAAACTAGAAGAACATGCTTTTACAAAGCAATCTTTCTTAGCACGCAATCTAGCGGTTCTTTCTTTGCACTCATCAATGGAAATTCTCATAGCTTTGAGAGAATCATTGATATCATGCTTAGGAGGAGTAGATCTAAGTTTCAAAGAATCAACATCAAGCAAAATCCTAACAACGTTCCTAGCTAAATCATCAAATTTAAGCAATTTTTCTTCAAGCAAAGAACTAAAATTCTTTTGAGAGATCATAAATTCTTTAACACTACTCTCAAAATCAGAGGGCATCTTATTAAAATTACCATAAGAATTGTTGTAGTAATTTCCATAATTATTAGAGGAATTACTAGGGAACGGTCTAGGATTAAAGTTTCCTCTATAAGCATTGTTAGCAAAATTATTCCTACCAACAAAATTCACATCCGTAGATTCAAACCATGAGTAGGGCAATTGCGAATCATCAATTTCATTCTTTCCCAAGATTGGGCAACATGCTCATGAACAAGTTGTTTAAAACTCATAATATCGTTCCTAAGAGAGATGATCTTAGCGGGAGGAAAATACTTAGAGATAAAAGCATCTTTGCACTTATTCCGTGAATCAATACTATTCTTAGACCAAGACGAAAACAAAACTTTAGCACGATCTCTAAGTGAAAATGGAAATAACTTCAATTTAACAATATCATTATCCGTATCTTTCTTCTTTTGCATATCACACAAATCCACAAAGTTTTTTAGATGAGTAGCGGCATCTTCACTAGGAAGGCCGGCGAATTGACCTTTCATAATAAGATTCAGCAAAGCAGTATTGATTTCACAAGACTAAACATCATTAAGAGGAGCAATCGGAGTACTAAGGAAATCATTATTATTGGTTTTGGAGAAATCACACAATTTGGTATTATCTTGCACCATGGAGACAAGTAATCCAACACACAAGCAAACGGAAAAAGGCAAGAGAAAAAGAGAGAGGAGATTGGGAAAGAGAGGGCAAATAAAACGGCAAGGGTGAAGTGGGGGAGAGGAAAATGAGAGGCAAATGGCAAATAATATAAATGCGAGGGAGATGAGTTTGTGATGGGTACTTGGTATGTCTTGACTTGAGCGAAGACCTCCCCGGCAACGGCGCCAGAAATCCTTCTTGCTACGTCTTGAGCTTGCGTTGGTTTTCCCTGAAGAGGAAAGGGTGATGCAGCAAAGTAGCATAAGTATTTCCCTCAGTTTTTGAGAACCAAGGTATCAATCTAGTAGGAGCTCCTCAAAAGTCCCATGCACCTACACAAACAAACAAGAACCTCGCAACCAACGCAATAAAGGGGTTGTCAATCCCTTCATGGCCACTTGCGAAAGTGAGATCTAATAGAGATAATATGATAAGATAATATTTTTGGTATTTTTATGATATAGATTGGAAAATTAAAGATGCAAATAAAAGTATATTGAAAACTTATATGATAAAAGATAGACCCGGGGGCCATAGGTTTCACTAGTGGCTTCTCTCAAGATAGCATAAGTATTACGGTGGGTGAACAAATTACTGTCGAGCAATTGATAGAAAAGCGCATAGTTATGAGATTATCTAGGCATGATCATGTATATAGGCATCACGTCCGTAACAAGTAGATTGACTCCTGCCTGCATCTACTACTATTACTCCACACATCGTCCGACTCCTGCCTGTATCTAGAGCATTAAGTTCATAAAGAACAGAGTAACGCATTAAGAAAGATGACATGATGTAGAGGGATAAACTCATGCAATATGATATAAACCCCATCTTTTTATCCTCGATGGCAACAATACAATACGTGCCTTACTACCCCTGCTGTCACTGGGAAAGGACACCGCAAGATTGAACCCAAAGCTAAGCACTTCTCCCATTGCAAGAAAGAACAATCTAGTAGGCCAAACCAAGCTGATAATTCAAAGAAACTTGCAAAGATAACTTAATCACACATAAAAGAATTCAGAGGTGATTCAAATATTTCTCATAGATAAACTTGATCATAAACCCACAATTCATCGCATCTCGACAAACACACCACAAAAAGAGTTACATCAAATAGATCTCTAAGAAGATCGAGGAGAACTTTGTATTGAGAATCAAAGAGAGAGAACAAGCCATCTAGCTAATAACTATGGACCCGAAGGTCTGTGGTAAACTACTCACAACTCATCGGAAGGGCCTTGGAGATGATGTAGAGGCCCTCCATGGTCGATTCCCCCTTCGGCGGAGCACCGACGAAGGCTCCAAGATGGGATCTCGCGGATACAAAAGGTTGCGGCAGTGGAATTAGGTTTTCGTGGTCTATTCTGATGTTATCGGGGTACGTGTGTATATATATGAGGAAGAAGTAGGTCGGTGGACGCCCGAGGGGCCCACGAGGGTGGGGGCCTCGCTTGTTGCTTGACTTCCACTCCAAGTCTCTAGGTTTGAATTTGTTCCAAAAAGATCGCTCCCGAAGGTTTCTTCGCATTTGGACTCCGTTTGATATTCCTTTTCTTTGAAACACTAAAATAGGCAAAAAACAGCAATTCGGGCTGGGCCTCTGGTTAGTAGGTTAGTCCCAAAAATGATATAAAAGTGTATAGTAAAGCCCATAAACATCCAAAACGGGTAATATAATATCATGGAACAATCAAAAATTATAGATACGTTGGAGACGTATCAACGGCCAGGAGAAGGCGGGCGCGACGGCGCATGCAGGGGCATGGTCCAGGCGCACAGTGGTTGCGGCCTACAGCGACGGGAGCAAGGGGAAAGGGCGGGGGAGGAGGATGACGGCGGCGGCGATGGTGCTCCGTAGAGGGGCGTCGAGGACGGTGATGTGCGTTGGGGCGATGGGGTCGGCTGTCCCTGAGTGCCCTGATCCAAAATTGGGAGGGGGGGGAGGAGAGAGATGTGTGGTCGTGGGGGGAGAAGTGGGTGCGGTTAGGGTTTGGTGGGGGGCAGGGGAGGCCATATAGGCCTGCTTACCTGGGCCGGCTAGCGCAACGGTCTGCTGGGTCGTGGCTCAGTTGGGCCGGGGTGTCCTTTCTTTTATTTTTGTTTTCTCTTTTGTTCTTTTACTTTTACTTATTTTTCCTTTACTGTTTTTTATTATTTCTAATATACTTTAGTTTTAGTAAAATACCAAAGTCGTACCTAATTTAGTATACGTAATAACGCCACATTCCGAACATTTTAGTCTTAATATTTGAAAACTTTTATTGTTTGCTTGATTTTGAATTTGAATTTGAATCGGTTTCAAACTAACACGAGATTAGCAACAGTAATTGAAGTGACATGGCATCATTAGTCGATAATTACTGTAGCTTAATTATACGGGCGTCACAATTCTCCTTCACTACAAGAAATCTCGTCCTGAGATTTTAAGAGGTGGAGTAAGAGGAAAGATCTGGTTACGAAATTCTAACGATTCTTCTCGGTCTTAGTTGCTCTTCTCGAAGAGGTCGATCCATTACATTGATGTCTTCATTTCTCTGCTTTAGGTCATCATGATTAAGTTGTCGTCCCTCCTTCGGGATCTCCATCGTACTTACGAAAGAATAAAGGGGGTAGTCTGGGAAAATGAACCTCTGCATGGTTGACTATCTGGTCGAAAACAACGGAGAAGGTGGCGGAAAAACGCTCGAATTGCAACTTAACCAAATATCGGGAGCAAAGTAAGGAGGTGTCATGGGAAGTTTCGAGCGGGCAAGCAATCTTTTGATGCCTGATACAGGGCGTGGAAGGAGTTCAAAGCAACGGAATAAGAATTATGTCTGATACCAGAATTGATGATATCTCGAACAATGGCTCGCGAATCCCATACGAGGCCAGACGCGAGGAATAACTTTGGGAACAGGGGGTGTATAGGAGAGTCATGTTTCGATCATGTGGAACTGTGGGTTATGGGCCCACCATGTGGGTTAAAAGTAGAACGGGCGGTGATATTTTGCACAGTCATGATAACAAGGCATGCCAGAGGATAGTCTGTTAGTTATGTCAGCAACAATGACAGTACCAAGGGCGAGGGACGAAGAGAACCTTTTTCCTGCTCGTTGAACGAGGCGGAACAATAGACAAGGTTCTCGTCCATCGGTGGCTACTAGAATATCATCAACAATAGTAACAATGTCTTACTGACAGAGTTGTACACCGAGGTGTTTACATAAGAAGTGAATTATTACTTCTTAGGTCATATAGATCACAAGAAAGATTAAACAAAACAATGGAAAGGAAAAGGTGATCATCAGATTAAACAGAACAATGGAAAGGAACATGTGTTTAAACACATATTTCAAGGGTATATTCTTCCCAAGGGCAAGCAGAGCATGATATCCATGACGGGATATAACATAGAAAACCTTTAGGAAGGGGGGAGAAATTTCATGTCATTACCCATACGACGATGTTTGGTTAATTGATAAAGAAAATTTAGCTTTGTGCTTCAAATGTTCTTATTGAGATTCGGAGTACCACAGACATGCCTCGAGATAGCATTGACATGGTCTTCAATCAAAGGTCAGACTTCGGGTACACGAAGGATCCATCAGGAACAACTTGTAGAATAAGTCTTACAGTTTCCTCATGGAAGAATGGTAAACCATGCTAAAAAGGAAGAACTATAACAATCCGGCCAGGTGTGCTAGGCATGACATCACCTTACCGGGGTCAATGACTAATGTTATAACTCTTGGGAATATGTTCCAACCATCATATCTGACCGAGATTCAGATCTGATTGGTGTGAGGATACCTCAGACTTAGGATGCCTGAGAAGAAAAGGTGTGACACAAGTTAACGAGAAGACATCATAAGATTCTCGGGAAATGAACTATGGAAGCGAGTTCCAAAACAAGAGTTCATCAGTATACCAAGGAGAGGAAGAGGAGGTGGCTGATGGACTCAGCGACAATTCATCGAGATTTCCAATGGATGGATTTCCACAATTATGTGAACAAGGTAACATATTGGACATGTCAAAGTATATAACGAAGTATGTTCGAGGATAACATACTCGAGTGAACATTGATCAAAAAGTGCACCTAGAAGATGGACTAAGTAGCACGATCGATGTTAGAATGGAGATTCAATAACCAATAGACTAAGAATCAAGATATTGACCATTAACTCCAAGCAATAGGGTTGCTATAAATTTTGAAATTACACCTCTTAGTCCATTTGTCGGTAATCCGGTTAGAAACAACACGGAGACCAAGGAAACAATGGTGATGGCGATAAGTATCACTTTGAAAGCACAAGTGCTCCCTGGGTGATTTTGGTAATTAATGTCAATATATCTCTTGTTGGACTAACACTTTTACCTAGTATGTTTCAGATAAGTTCAACAATGAAGTGGCATGGACTAGAGGATGTGGAACCCCTTAAAGATGCGAAGGACAAAGGATTGGCTCAAGCTCCAAGAACATGACTCTACATTTTCTATTTTAGTGATCCAAGATCACATTGAGTCTATATGAAAAGCCAATACTATCAAGGAGGGATGAGGTGTTGCTTAATGAGGTTCTTGCTCAAAATGCTTAGTGATATGCTCCAAAGCCCTCAACTACTTTCTCACATCCACATATGACCTAAACCAAAAGTCAAACTCGGCCCCACCGATTCTTTCTATCCGGCGCCACCAAGTTCAGATGTCATAGCCACTGCCACAAACCCTAGGCAAATCGGTCTCACTGATAGGGATCTTGATCTCACCGAGATGGGATTGTAATATCTCTGTATGTATCTATTACCAAAATCGGTCTCACCGAGTTTGCGTAATTGGTCCTACTGAGATTGCAATGTAAACTCTCTATCTCCTTTTCGTAACATTTGATCTCACCGAGATGAGCGAATCGGTCCCACCGAATTTACCTGACCAACTCTCTGGTTAGCTTATTACCAAAATCGGTCTCACCGAGTTTGTGTAATCGGTCTCACTGAGATTATGTTATGCCCTAAACCTAACCATATCGGTCCTACCGAGTTGCATGTCGGTCCCACCGAAAATCCTAATGGTCACTAGATTTGCTGAATCGGTCCGACCGAGTTTCTCAATTCGGTCCCACCAAGATTGGCAAGTTGTGTGTAACGGTTAGATTTTGTGTGGAGGCTATATATACCCCTCCACCTCCTCTTCATTCGTGGAGAGAGCCAGCAGAACGAAGCTACACTTCCAACTTACATTTTCTGAGAGAGAACTACCTACACTTGCGTTGAGGCCAAGATATTCCATTCCTACCATATGAATCTTGATATCTAGCCTTCCCCAAGTTGCTTTCCACTCAAATCTTCTATCCACCAAATCCAAATCCTGTGAGAGAGAGTTGAGTGTTGGGGAGACTATGATTTGAAGCACAAGAGCAAGGAGTTCATCATCAACACACCATTTGTTACTTCTTGGAGAGTGGTGTCTCCTAGATTGGCTAGGTGTCACTTGGGAGCCTCCGACAAGATTGTGGAGTTGAACCAAGGAGTTTGTAAGGGCAAGGAGATCGCCTACTTCGTGAAGATCTACCCTAGTGAGGTAAGTCCTTCGTGGGCGACGACCATGGTGGGATAGACAAGGTTTCTTCTTCGTGGACCCTTCGTGGGTGGAGCCCTCCGTGGACTCGCGCAGCCGTTACCCTTCGTGGGTTGAAGTCTCCATCAACGCGGATGTACGATAGCACCACATATCGGAACCACGACAAAAACATCCGTGTCTCTTATTGCGTTTACACTCTCCAAGCCCTTCCCTTTACATTCTTGCAAGTTGCATGCTTTACTTTCCGCTGCTCATATACTCTTTGCATGCTTGCTTGATATGTATTGTGATTGTTAAACTTGTGCCAAAACTTCACTTAAACCTAAAGAAATTAAAAATTGCAACTTTTGGCACTTAGTGTCTAATCACCCTCCACTAGACACCTCTTCTCGATCCTTTCAATTGGTATCAGATCATTGGTCTCCATTGCTTTGGTTTAAACACCATTGGAGGAAGATGGATGAGTCTACTTTGGGGAGTCTTAGACATAAAGTGCCTATACTTGATGGGGAGTATTTTCATGAGTGGAAAAATGAGATGCTTGTGAATTTCAATCAATATCATTTGAACAAGTACATTGCTAGCCCTTGTGCACCTCACATTGATCCTATGCATCCCACCCTTGATGAGTCAATTGACATGATTAGATATCTTAGAACTGTTAATCTTATCACTAGAGGCTTGCCTAGAAACTTGACTGGAAACTTGCCTACTCTTGAGTGTGCCTACACTATATGGAAATTTCTTGAGGAACGATTTCTGAATTATTCCTTGAAAAATCTAGATGAAATTCTCCATAAGTCTATTGCCTTGAGTAAGATAAATTCCAATGATCCTATGTTTGGTGATTGTCTATTTGAGCTTACAAATCTTATGCATGCCAAAGGAAATGTTGGAATCATTAGCGATATTATTTCCGAAGCTACTAGAATTCATAAAGGAGATCATTGTCAAACTCACTCTGACGAATCACCCTCTCTAGGATTTGATCCACCACATGACGAGGTTGAACATGGATACTATGATGAGGATGATGATAGCAACTTTGATCTTGATGATGCAATGAGACATTTTGGTCTTATGGCAAATCTTCGGGGATATATGGCAGGAGGAAAGGAATGGGTTCTTGACAGTGGATGTACCGATCACATGACCGGAGATAAAGACATGTTTCGTGAGCTTGCTGAAAATGATGGTGCTCGAAAGTATGTCACTTTCAGTGACAACTCAAAGGGTAAGGTAGTTGGCCTCGGTAAGGTGGCCATCTCACACAATAGCTCCATTCAAAATGTTATGCTCGTTGAATCTCTTGGCTACAATTTACTTTCAGTATCTAGACTTGCTGATTTCGGTTTCAATGTTCTATTTACTGAAGTAGACTGCCAAGTGTTTCATAGATATAATCATAAAATGGTCTTTACTGGTATACGGAGAGGTGATCTATACATTGGTGACTTCACTAAAAAGGCTCAACCTAGCACTTGCTTTATTGCTAAATCTTCTAAAGATTGGTTATGGCATAGACGATTAGGTCATGTTGGCATGAGAAACCTTGACAAGCTTATTAAAGGAAATCATATCCTTGGCGTTAACGATGTCATATTTGATAAGGATAGACTTTGCAGCGCTTGTCAAGCAGGTAAACAGGTTGGAGGAAGGCATCCCGTGAAGAACATCATGACCACAAGGAGACCACTTGAGCTACTTCACATGGATCTTTTTGGTCCCAACACTTACAAGAGTCTCGGTGGAAATTCTTTTGGTCTAGTTATAGTTGATGATTTTTCAAGATTTACGTGGGTATTCTTTCTTGATGATAAATCGCAGGTCCAAAAGATCTTCAAAAACTTCGCTCGGAAGGCCCAGAATCAATTTGAAGTGAAGATCAAGAAGGTTCACAGCAACAACGGAATGGAGTTCAAGAGCGCAAATGTGGACACCTTTCTTGATGAAGAAGGGATTCCACATGAGTTCTCAGCTACGTACACACCTCAAAAAATGGAGTTGTTGAGAGGAAGAACCGGACACTCATCGAAATGGCGCGAATGATGCTTGATGAGTACAAGACATCGAAGCACTTTTGGGCAGAAGAGGTTGAGACAGCTTGTCATGCAACAAATCACTTGTATCTTCACAAGCTACTCGGTAAGACAACATACGAGCTCCTCACCTGTAACAAACCACAAGTTGGATACTTTCGAGTTTTTGGCTCAAAGTGCTACATTCTTGATAAGCATCGTCGTTCCAAATTTTCTCCTAAGTCTCATGAAGGTTTCCTACTTGGTTATGGCTCAAACTCTCACACTTACCGTGTCTACAATAATTTCACCCGAAAGGTTGAAGAGACGGTAGATGTGAAGTTTGATGAATCTAACGGCTCGTAAGTAGAGCAATTGCCAATTTATGTAGGAGACAAAGACCCCTCGGAAGCAATCCAAGACTTGTCTATTGGCAAGATTCGTCCAACAGAGGTGAAGGAGAGTACCTCGTCCGTCCAAGTGGAAGCTTCTACCTCATGACAAGGTGAACCAAGAGTTGATACGGAGGCATCCACAAGTGGGACACACCAAGATGAAGAAAACAAGGAAGTACACCAAGATGAACGTCAACAACCTCCTTCTCCACCATGACAAGAGAACGACAACGCCAACAATGAAGAAGGCCAAGAAGAATAACAAGATGAATAAGATGTTCAACCAAGATCCAAGCAAAAGCTTTCATGAGTTCGAGCAAGAATTGCTAAAGACCATCCCGTCGAGAAAATCTACAATGATATCCAAACCGGGAGAATCACTCGCTCAAAAACTTGTTTAGCTAACTTTTGTGAACACTATTCATTCATCTCTAGCATTGAACCTATGAAGGTTGAAGAAGCATTGGAAGATCCGGATTGGATAAACACTATGCATGAAGAGCTACACAACTTTGAGAGAAATCAAGTTTGGACATTAGTTGAGAAGCCCGACAACAACCACAACATCATCGGTACCAAATGGGTGTTTCGCAACAAGCAAGATGAAGATGGACAAGTAGTTTGCAACAAAGCACGTCTCGTCGCCCAAGGCTACACACAAGTCGAAGGTATGGACTATGGTGAGACATATGCTCCCGTTGCTAGACTTGAGTCCATTCGCATTTTACTTTCCTATGCTAATCACCATGATATCACCTTGTACCAAATGGACATTAAAAGTGCTTTTTTAAATGGTGAAATAGAGGAGGAAGTCTATGTTAAGCAACCTCCCGGCTTTGTCAATCTTAAGAAACCTAATCATGTTTACAAACTTCACAAAGCTCTTTATGGACTCAAACAAGCTCCTAGAGCTTGGTATAAATGCTTGACCAAGTTCCTTATTGAAAAAGGCTTTGAAATTGGAAAAATAGATTCTACTCTTTTTACTAAAAGGGTCAATGGAGAACTATTTGTATGCCAAATCTATGTTGATGATATTATATTTGGATCAACTAACCCTCATTTTAGTGAAAAGTTTGGAAAGCTAATGTCGGAGAAGTTTGAGATGTCTATGATGAGTGAACTCAAATTCTTTCTTGGTTTGCAAATCAAGCAAACTAAGGAAGGTACCTTTGTCTCTGAAATGAAGTACACCAAGGACTTATTCAAGAAGTTCAATATGCAAGAATGCAAAGGTATGACTACACCCATGCCTACTAGTGGACATCTTGATTTGACCAAAGATGGTGAACCAGTCGATCAAAAGGTTTATCGCTCTATGATTGGTTCATTGTTATATCTATTTGCTAAACGTCCCAATATTATGCTAAGTGTGTGCATGTGTGCACGATATCAAGCTGCTCCTAAAGAATGTCATCTTAAGGCCGTGAAAAGGATAGTGAGATACTTAATCCATACACCAAACTTTGGCATTTGGTATCCAAAGAGGGCCTCTTTTGATCTTGTTGGCTACTCCGACTCGGACTATGCCGGTGACAAGGTTGATAGAAAGTCCACTTCGGGTACTTGTCAATTTCTTGGTAGATCTCTTGTATCTTGGTCTTCCAAGAAACAAAACTCGGTATCCTTGTCCACCACCGAAGCGTAATACATCGCCGCTGGTTCATGTTGTGCTCAATTGCTTTGGATGACCCAAACTCTTAAAGATTATGGGATATATGTGAAACATGTTCCATTTCTTTGTGACAATGAAAGTGCGATCAATATTGCTCACAATCCTGTGCAACATTCTCGAACTAAGCATATTGAAGTTCGTCGTCATTTCATTCGAGATCATGTTGCCAAAGGGGACATTAATCTTAAGCATGTTCGCACCGAAAAGCAATTAGCTGATATATTCACTAAACAACTTGGTGACAAAGTGTTTTGCAGGTTAATAGGTGAATTGAACATCATTGATGCTTCAAACTTGGAGTAGGAACTCCATTTTGGATACATGCAAGACATGAGTCGATGACTAACCCTTGATATTTCTCTTATGATGATAATCTTATGTCTTGGATATATTTGCACCTTGCATGTTATCTAACTCTTGTAGGAACTTGGATGAATCTAAATCTATGAGATTGCAACTCATTCACATCTTGAGCGATCTCTACATCACCAAGTCTCTACACAATGGTGGTTGAAGACAAGGAAGCACGAAACCATTCAAACATATCCTTTGACAAATTATATGTTGAGTTTCATAATTGCCATCTTGGATACACAAGTGCTCTTCCTTGCAAAACTAATCCATGTAGGTAGACGAACTCAAATTTCAAAGTGGTGCTCCCAACTCTTGATGAGCCACATCAACCTTGAGCAACCCACACAAGTTCAACTACATGATCACGATCAACACCACCACCCAAGGTATGTTATGCCATCTTAGAGAAGCTTTACTCGAAGACATGAGTCAAAGCAACTCAATAAGATGTGATTACATCAAAATGCTTAAACAAAAAATGGTAACCTCGTTTTGAGCTTAAACGATGAGTATGACCTATGATCAAGTGATCTCACCTGTCTCCTAAGTCAATATACTCTAACATAGGTGACTTTGTCACCGACCAATTCTATATGAAGTTCTCTCGTGTCTCTTTTCTGTGCTCCTGCATTTGTCTCATGCATATTTGTTTCCCTCTTCAAAAAAAACTTCATCTAGACTTCTTTTAAGTTTCTTCTCTTTTATTTTCTGTTATGCATTTCTTGCATCCAATTCATTGCAAATCCTTCAATTAATTCCTTGCAAATCCTTGTGAGATCTTGCCTGTCTAGCTGAGGTGACACGTGTTTTCCTTGTGATGAACTCGGTCACACCAGACTGTTGTTTTCGGTCTAACTGAATCTTTTCGGTGCAAACGAAGCATACAACTCGGTACCACCGATTTCACTACAGGAAAAATAGCTTGCCACTTGATCCTGTGTTCTTTTGATCCAGCTCCACTCAATGAATCTTGTCCTCTACCAGCATCACATTTAACTTGCTGCTTTGTTCTGTGACTCAAGGACCAAACCCATCGTGACAAAATTCCAGAAGTCCCCTCTTGGAAATTGATGTCAAACAGGGAGAGGGAGATCACATCAAATCTTAATCATATATCTAGGGGGAGAGAGTAATCTTCAAGGATCCCAGATGCTTGGTGTTCAAGAGGAGAGAAGTTACATGTCTTCAAGAGGGGAAAGACATGTTCATATTTGTTTGCATTAGCTCTGTTTATTTTCTTTGAGCTCTGATTTTCTGTTCCTATCTTCTCCCAGTATCCCATGCTAGATTCAGGGGAAGCAAACCAACTAAGGGAAGAAAATCCTTGAATTCATTGCACATCTTTACCTTTGGGGGCATGTCTACATTCAATTTGGTACTCGGTACTCACTCTCTACATGTCATCCCAATCTTGGTACTCTTGTGGTTTCTTTTGTTTGCTCTGGCTAGCAGGTGTATCTGTGTTATCTAACCTTATTTTCACAGGTTCATTCCATCCTAAGCCAACTCAAGACCACAAGGTAAGTATATGCATCACAGTCATGTGTATGAGGAATTCTTGCTGATGTACATACTGTTTGCAAGAAGGACTCATGAGCATGAAGTTACATTTCCCACATTCACATCTTTTGCTCTGACGCATATAGCCAAGATACATGTAACACATTGCCTACTCTATCATGGTTATGCATTCACTTGCTCCTATATTCCATTTTCACATGATTGCATACATGTAGGGGGAGCCTATGCATGTTACATGTCTTTCCAAAGCTTTACTGGTTATTCTCTATATCTTTATCTAAAGCTTTGATGTATGTTGTCATCAATTACCAAAAAGGGGGAGATTGAAAGCACAAGTGCTCCCTGGGTGATTTTGGTAATTAATGTCAACATATCTCTTGTTGGACTAACACTTTTATCTAGTATGTTTTAGATAAGTTCAGCAATGAAGTGGCATGGACTAGAGGATGTGGAACCCCTTCAAGATGCTAAGGACAAAGGATTGGCTCAAGCTCCAAGAACAAGACTCTACATTTTCTATTTTAGTGATCCAAGATCACATTGAGTCTATAGGAAAAGCCAATACTATCAAGGAGGGATGAGGTGTTGCTTAATGAGGTTCTTGCTCAAAATGCTTAGTGATATGCTCCAAAGACCTCAACTACTTTCTCACATCCACATATGACCTAAAGCAAAAGTCAAACTCGGCCCCACCAATTCTTTATATCCGGCGCCACCGAGTTCAGATGTCATAGCCACTGCCACAAACC
Source organism: Triticum aestivum (assembly GCF_018294505.1). Taxonomy (NCBI): domain Eukaryota; kingdom Viridiplantae; phylum Streptophyta; class Magnoliopsida; order Poales; family Poaceae; genus Triticum; species Triticum aestivum. Next base: position 246,481,187 of record NC_057813.1, read on the forward strand.
CTAGGAAAATCGGTCTCACCTATAGGGATCTCGGTCTCACCGAGATGGGATTGTAATCTCTCTATATGTATCTATTACCAAAATCGGTCTCATCGAGTTTGCGTCACTAAAAAAAATACACACTTCCATGATGATACGTGTTTGTCACAGTAGGTCGTGTTTTTTGTCATGCATGTACATCCATGACAAATTTATGACAGAATCAAGATAGTCATACCTGTGCTGTCGTAGAAGTGTTCCATGACATTACCAAAATTATCATCACGGAAGTGTCCACTTCCATGATGATAAATCGCGCATCACAGAAGTGCTTTCGTCAAGGGTGACCGACACGTGGCATCCACCTTAACGGAACGCCGTTAAGCTATCGGGTCGGGTTTTGGATTCGATAACCCGTTAACAGCCCCGACCAATGGGGATTTTCCACATGTAAAATCGTCATTGGCTGGAGAAAACACGTGTCGACTCACTGTTGGGACAGATGTCATCCACTCATTGGACAGAAGGCGCCTATGATATGTCGACACGTGGCCCAGCCCAACAGAGGCCCATTCCTGTGAAAAGGCCGACCCGTTTGACTTGGTCAAAAGGTGACGGGCCGACCCATGGAAAGCCTGTTAACGACCTATTCGCATATAGCCCATTTACAACCCGCTAACCCAAGGCCCGTTACGCCCTACCCGAATTAGGCCCAGTAGCATCATCTGGGCCATCCAATATGATTCCAGCCCATTTTCACTTCTGGCCCATGTATGGCCCATGACGTCTTTCGGCCCATATGAGGCCCTATGTAACTCTTGGCCTATTAACGGCCCGTGGTGAAACTGGCCCACAATGAACAGTGTATCACTTTAGACCCATTAATGGCCCATGGTGAAACTGGCCTATAATGAACAGTGTATCACTCTATACCCATTAATGGCCCGTTATTCAGTTGGGCCATTTCCAGCCCATGTTATCTTTCGGCCTTCTCAGAGCCCATTTATTCTTGGGCTCATTTCGAGCATTCGTTTACTTATGGCCCGTTACTGTAATTTTCTGCTTGTGGGCCAAATTCAGCCCGTGGTTACAGTCGGCCCATTTGTGGTCCGTTAATACATTGGGCCGTTTTCATAGCGTCGTCAAATACAGTCTATTAACGATGGCCCGTTATGGTCGGCCCATGAACGGACGATTCCAACTCTAGCCCGTTTACGGCCATAATGCGACCTGTTATTGGCCCATGTTTGGCCAATCGATCATACGACCTGTATAAGGCCCATTGATGATAGGGCCCATAGAAGGCCCATTGTTTCTACGGCCCGTAGAAGGCCCAATGTTTCCACGGCCCGTAGAAGGCATATTGTTTCTACGGCCCGTAGAAGGCCCACTGTTTCTACGGCCCGTAGGAGGCCCAGTGTCACTACAGTAAATATTAGCCCATAGTTATTGTGGCCTAGTTTTAAAAAATAGGTTATTGCAGCCACTAGCAAACCGCGGAAAAAGAACTGCACTCACTACAAGAAAACAAATAAACAAGACAACAAGGAAATAAATAAGAAAGCAACTTACGCTAGGCTATCACGGCTATTACACATATTACATCCACTAGGCATCAAAGTTCACCACCAGTGCAAATATAGGGAACACAGTAGCATATAAACGCCGCAACAAAACAAGTCCAGAACTGAAACCACTTCAAAAGAGTTCAAGAAACAATATCCTGGGTACCCATAATGCTGGCAAGATGCTTAGCAAGCTTATTAACTTTCTCTTGTTTGGCGCTTAAATCCTCCAGCGCTTGCTGTTGCACAAGAAAGTACGCATCTGAATTCTGCAGGGACTTCCTCAGTCCTTCGGCTTCTTGCCGCAGCACAGATGACTGATGTCTTTCAGCTTGTAGCTGAGACTAAAGAAGCCAAAGTGATTCAGGCAGCGAGTTCGAAGAGCTTGTGCCAGCGGTACTGGCCAGTAACTCGAACACTACATCAACGCAGGACTGTGGGGTTTTCTCACTGTCTACAAGATTGTTTTTATCACCTTTCTTGGAGACCAACAGGGTTGTCTCACTATCTTGAACCTTATCTGCATTACTTTCTCTACCATTGCATAGTGGGATGCTCTTCTCCAATATTCTGTTTGCATACTACAAGAGAAACAAGCAGACACATCATAGGTTTAGCTTGTAGTATACCAAACTCATTTTGGTAAACCGGTTCAGTAGTAAGGTGGACAGGATAACAGCATGAAACAAACATATATCTATGTACTATGGTCACTGTATTGTCCATATCATTCTAGTTTATGTTCCCTAATCAAGATAGAGACACAGTTCAACTCATATTTTTTTAAGACACAGCAACATAGACAGAATATAAGTGTGAGAAACTACACATCATTGGCAGCACTTGTAATGTGCATCACATGAGAACATAACTGTTTATACAACTTAAACTGAAATCAACATAGAGCAAGAAGTTAGAACAACAATCCAGTTAAAGAAATAGGTTTAAAACATACCTGTTGCGCCATTGGAGTTTCAATTGGATCCTTCAAATTCGAAAGTAGTTGGTATGAGTAAATACAGTGATGCAACAGCAAAGGAGTATGGACCATAGCTACGGAATCTGACCTGAGAACAGTTGCTCTTCTGCTTTAAACGTGGAGTTTGGGTTAGCTGTGGTGGTCTTCGTGCTTTGGGCACTGCAGTAGCTTTACAAACTGCTCGTGTGGGGGTACTCTGTGGTGGACATGGTGCTTTGTCAACTATAAGTGGGTTACTATCCGTTGGGGTTGCAGTTAGATGGGTTGTAGCTGGTTCTCTGCCCAACGGTGTAAGTGTGCAATCTGGAAGAGTCTCGATTATGTGTGGTGGGGCTAGTTTGTGGGCCAGTACAACCATGGTTCTATCTGCATCGACGGGTAGCACTGTCTTTTGTGAAGAACGGGTTTTTGCTCCCTTAGATACTGCCATCACCCCCTCCAATTCAAATGGCTGATAAACAAGAAAAGAAATTGAACGTACAGACATTGTATGATAGACAGATGTGGTAATTCACATATATGTTGTCTAACCAAACAGGACAGCATGACACAATTTCACATATATGATGCCTAACTAAACAGGATAGCATGACACAGTTTCAGATATATGATGGATAACTTAACAGGATATAATGGCATAATTCAACATATGATGAGTACCTAAACAGGATGACATGACAAAACTATATGATGTCTTTCTAAAATAGGTTGGGATGAAATAATTCACATACATGTTGTCTAAGTATACAGGATGGCATGATATAATTGACATAATTGATTCATATACTAAGCAGCTGGCACTCGCATGTATGATCTCTAAACTAAGCAGATAGAATTCAATATTGTGCATATGATGTCTAAACTAAGCAATGCAAGACACCATATGCATCATATGAGAAATATAAACATTGCAACTTAGAGCATACACCTCAGGTGGGATATAGGACTGGTCATCTGTCTCTGAATCCTCCTCTGAGGAGCTCCCTGTAACCATCGAGATATATGCTTCAACAGGTACCATTGCCTGCTCTGAAGACCTTGTTTTCACTCCAGATTTTTCCATAACCGGCTCAAATGGCTGATACACATGAAGAGTAGTTCAATATACACAGATTGTCGACAAATGGAATACGTAATGAAAAAAAAGATGGCATGAGATAATTCACATATATGATGCCTGGCTCCATGGCGGTGCATAATTCACATATATGATAACTGGCTGAAAAACATGGCATTGCATAATTCACATATCTGATATAGAAAGCAAACAGGAGGCATTCACACAAAGCATGTCTAATCTAAGCAGATGGCATGGCAATGCAAGACACCATATGCATGATATGAGCAATATAACCCAGCCAAGTTAGAGCATGCACCTCGGGGGGGGGGATACGACTGGTCATCTCTCTCTGAATCCTCCTCTGAGGAGCTATCTGTAACCAGCAAGAAATCTGCATCGACAGGTAGCACTGACTGCTCAGAAGACCTTGTTTTCACTCCAGATTTTCCCATGACCGACTCAAATGGCTGATGCACAGGAAGAGTAGATGAATGTATAAACATTGCTGACAAATGGAACACATTATGCAAAAAATATGGCACGATACAATTCACATATACAATGACTGGCTAAACAGGATGGCATTGCATGATTCACGTATATGATGCCTGGCTAAAGAAGATGGCATTGCATAATTCCCATATACTCCCTCCGTTCCTAAATATTTGTCTTTTTAGAGATTTCAAATGGACTACCACATACGGATGTATATAGACATATTTTAGAGTGTAGATTCACTCATTTTGTTCCGTATGTAGTCACTTGTTGAAATCTCTAAAAAGACAAATATTTAGGAATGGTGGGAGTATGATATAGAAACCAAACAGGTGGCATTCACACAAAGCAAATCTAAACTAAGCTGATGACATATAAGATGTATAATGTAAGCAATGCAAGGCGCCATATGCATGATATGACCAACATCAGCATGCCAGGTTAGAGCAAACACCTCAGGTGGTAAACAGGCATGGTCGGCTCCTTCTGAATCTCCATCTGAACAGTTATCTTCCTCTGGAATACAATCTGGAAATGCAGGAGAGGGGGGGGGCACTTCGCCCACCATGGAGCAGCGTCTGCATGACATTATATTCGCACGCAACGGTCTTCTCTTTTTCTCTACATGTTCAGTACGATTGTGTACAATATCTGACATGCATAATAAAAAAATAGTTAGATTTTGTATGGCCTAAGGGGTGCATGCAAAAATCAAGACTGATGGTAGCAAACGAGTGGATGGATCCAAAACTAATGATAGCAGGTAGATTATAGCTTCAGTTTAAAAAGATAGACAATGGATCATCTATTGTTTGTTGCCCACCCAACATGAACCACATAGAAGACCCCAGATGAACCAGATAGTAGACAGATACTATTCATTGCTGGCTCGATATGAGACCCATGGGCAATTCAAAACTCAAGATTGAACGATAAAGTAGCAGGTAATAATAACCGATGTATAACGTAAGCAAACACGAAAGATTACGACCTCTCTTCTGGAACTGTCTAGTCCTCAGGTTCATCTGCTCAGTCGATGATGGTAATGCAGTTGGCATGGCTGCCGACAACAAGGAAGATGATCTGAGGCGGCGAAAGAAAGTTTGCAGGGGGGATCTCTGCTGCAGTGAACGCTTCTGTCGATGGTGCACCTCAGGTGTGGTGGATGACAGCACGGCAGGAGCAGGACATAACACACAGAGTTTTCTTTGACGCCAATCTGAAAATGAAGTAAATCTGTAAGGGATCCTTAGATTTGGAGGATTCTATAAACGCAGGGACATGAAAAACACAGGAATAGGATAGGAATGCACGTGCAAAATAGAGCATTTGGAAACATAGGATTTCAGTCAACCTGGATGTTTGGCTCACATGAATTGGAAGAATAGAGGAATGGAGAAACAAAGTGATGCGACGAGTGTACAACCTCTTTGGCATAGCCTTGTGGACCTCAGCATCATTGGGTTGGACGTGGAGGATGGTGATGATGCTGGCATGACTTTCGGAGGCGAGGAAGAAGATCTGAGGCCTCTGGAAACGGCGCCGAGGGTACTGCTCCGCTGTGATGGACGGCTCCCGATAGCAGCTCTGCTAAGGTGTACGACGATGAGGCTGAAGCATGACAAGACAGACAACTTTAATCTGAAGTGGGACCCTAATATCATCTGCAATAGATGATGTAAAATACATCACCAAAAAGTGCTAGATGTAAAACGCATCAGCCGCACCACGGCTGCTCCGACAGATGCTGTAAGTACTGTTCACTCTGAACTTAACTAAAGAAAATGAACTTTACAGTCGAAACTGAATTTTACTGTCGAAACTGATTGAAATAGTAATAGAGCATTGCAATAGATGTTTAGGGCATTCGAGCACTAGTAGCAGAGAAGCAGTGATCTAAATCAGCAGACGCTCGAGCAGGGAACGCACTAGCAGAGAGCAAGTCGTGCAGTAGCACCGCGAGCGAGTGCTAAAGCAGCAACTCCTGTAGCTGCCGGAGGTCGTGCAGCAGCAGCAGCAGCGCAAGCGAGAGCAAGAGCAGAGCAGCAGCACGAACGAAAGCAGGAGCAGTGCAGCAGCGCGACCGACAGCAAGAACAGAGCCGCAGCGCGAGCGAGAGCCGGAGCAGCTGCAGCTAGTGCCGTTGTGGAAGTCGCCGCCGAGGAAGCAACGACATGGGGGAGAGACGCCGTGGATGATGTGGCCGGCGACGGCGCCGTCGATGGAGACGCCATGTCTGCTCGGTATCGAGCACCGGCAGCCCCGTGAGATCGAATAAAAGATAAAATGCAGCGGTGAGTGCAGAACCTCCTTGGTGGCGCCGAGTTGGCCTCGGCTTCATCGGAGGAATTGGTGAGGGTGCTGCGGTTCCGGTGGGGCAGGTCAAGACGGCGCTGTGGGGATTGAGGTGGCGCGATAGACGAGGCGAACGTCGGGGCAGCTCCTTGGAGGTGGAGGACGGGGCGGCTGATCCGGCGGGACGACGAGATCGACAATGGATCCTCATCCGGTGCGGTGGATGAGGGACGGCGAGCTGTTGCGGTGGACGAGTAGTCGGGGAAGAGTCTCCGGCTAGGCGGCGGTCGGGAGGCCGATGGAGGAGCGTGGGGTTTCGCGGGTTTTGGCGGCCTCGGTGTACGAATGGGGGGGGGGAGGGGGGAGCCAAGCTTAGGGACGCGCTTGTCCGAAATGTAGGGTAAGTTACCAGCGTACCCCCACCGGTTTTGACACCGCGACGTGGAGCTTCATTTCCGGCTGAGGGGTAGAAGGGGGATTTCGCGTGTCTGGGTTGCGGGAGCGATTTCGAATGAGGAGGGAGTTCTCACGAGCGTCCAAATTTCGGGATAACAAGGCACGGCGCGGGTTGAAGAAGCGGGAGTTTGAAAGCAGGTGAGACAAAAGATACTCGAGCTTGAAAATTTTGGGATAACAAGGTGCGGATTCCTTGTTCGGCAGAACAAACTTAACGTGTAAAAAAATCATACAAGACACAAGAGAGTCATGTCCCCTTTTACTATATTGCTATAGATGCCATTGAAAAAACTACAAGAAAAATGTAAAAAAAATCGGGAGAACATGATTACCCTGCACAGTACCAAATCGATTCGCACTTCCCTCAACAACAACAAAAAACAAATCAATTCCCACCAAAGAAAGAGTAATGTCCCTTTTTATATGATTACAGATGCCATGATCTCGAATTTCAATTTTTGAATCCACGTTATGTTGAATTCGAATATATCATTAGGTGACCTTGCGGTTTATAATTGATGTAGTCATACATTTTGATCTTCCATCATATATGAACATTTTACTCCACCATGTGAACATATATATTGTCGTCTACCATATGGACTAAATTTGAATCAATTTTCCTTATTTGAATACGATTGTTGTCAAGTTATACAATAATTTAAATATTATCTTGATAACAAAAAGACATGCATATAGCAGTAATCATATTTCACTATGAACTACATGTACCATACGCTCTCCAATTCAAATATCTGTATCCATTTTATGTTGAATTCAAATCATAGTACATTATTGGTCTAGGTAGCGAGATGTTCGGGATAATCTAAACCCTGTTTTCATACGTATAATTTTTGGCTGAATTGGGACAAGTTTTGGTATAAGCCTCTTGCAAAACCGGAGATTCTCTCAACAAGCCTCGTGGTTCCGAGAGGGAACGTGTCACCTTTGTGTGCGAAACGATATACGCTGCCTCCCCCCTGATTTTATTTACAGAGGCAACATAGAACTATATGAGTGCCCTGTTAAATTTTGGAATTATTTCGGGTTCATTTGGCCTTTTTATACATTAATTGAGTTTCTGGACTTTTAATGTGCATAATCTAAATATGAATTGCATGCACATGCTCCGGTGCACCAAAGTGGGTTGAAAAATCACATGTGTGTCCTTGGTTGAATTTCTAGGTCCCATGGAAGAAATGAGAATGAAATTCAAACATCTGGGCGTCATGACTCTGCCGAGAACATCGAGAAACTTAGATTTTAAATTCATGTAATGAAACTTGGCATGGTGTCATGTCATGGCACTAACATGTTGTGGTAAAAAATTGGGCCGATTTGGAAGCTCGTGGTTCTAAGAGGGAACGTGCCACCCCCCCCCCCGCCCTTGAGTTTCTTAACAAAGGCAACATAGAACTACATTAGTGCCATGTTAAATTTTGGAATTATTCCGGGTTCGTTTGTCGTTTTTTATACATTAATTGAGTTTCTGGTCATTTAATGTGCATAAGTCAAATTTGAACTACAAGCACATGCTCTCGTGCACCAAAGTTGGTTGAAAAATCACATTTGTGTCCTCGGGTGAATTTCTAGGTCCCATGCAAGAAATGAGAATAAAATTAAAACATCTGGGCATCGTGGCTCGGCCGAGAACATTGAGAAACTTGGTTTTAAAATTCTTGTAAATCCAAAACACGTCTGAAAATCATGAAACTTGGTATGGATGTCAAGTCATGGTACTACCATGTTGTGGTAAAAAAATGGCCGAATAGGAACAGATTTTGGTATAAGCTTCTTGCAAACCGAAGCTTCTCTCAAGAAGGCTCGTGGTTCTGAGAGGGAACGTGTCACCTTTGAGTGCGAAACGATATACGTTGTCCCCCTTGAGTTTATTTACAAAGGCAACATAGAACTACATGAGTGCCCTGTTAAATTTTGGAATTATTTCGGCTTCGTTTGGCCTTATTTACACATTAATTGAGTTTTTGGTCATTTAATGTGCATAATTCAAATTTGAACTACAAGCACGTGCTCCCGTGCACCAAAGTTGGTTGAAAATCACATTTGTGTCCTCGGGTGAATTTCTACTCCCATGCAAAAAATGAGAATAAGATTCAAACATCTGGGCATCGTGGCTCGGTCAAGAACATTGAGAAACTTGGTTTTAAAATCATGAAACTTGGCATGGTGTCATGTCATGGTAGTACCATGCCGTGGTAAAAAAATTGGCCGAATAGGAACAAATTTTGGTATAAGCTTCTTGCAAATCGGAGCTTCTCTCAAGAAGGCTCGTGGTTCTGGGAGGGAACGTGTCACCTTTGTGTGCATAATTCAAATTTGAAATACAAGCACATGTTCCAGTGCACCAAAGTTGGTTGAAAAATCACATGTGTGTCCTCGGGTAAATTTCTAGGTTCCATGCAAGAAATGGGAATGAAATTCAAAATTCTGGGCGTCGTGGCTGGGTTGGAAACATTGAGAAACTTAGTTTTTTAATTCCTGTAAATCCAAAACACGCATGAAAATAATGAAACTTGGCTTGGTGCCATGACATGGCACCAACATGCTGTGGTAAATTTGAAGTCCGATTTGCGAAGGCGCACACATTAACAATCAACAAAGTCATTTTGGAACAAGTGCTGTCACGTTACAATCGGAAACACAAGTATTATTGAAACCGTGGGCGTTCTACTTACTAGTACCATTTACGTGCCGCCACGCGTCCCCATTTTTTATTAGCTAGGAGGCGCCGTGCAGGGTAGCTATTTGAGTACGAGAGGCGTGCGATCAGACCCCTGCGCGTGCTTATCGGGAGGAGAGCCCTTTGACCTCCATCTGCCGTCCACCTCTCTCCCAAGGTCTCCATTAATGGCGCCCGAGCCTCTGTTTAATGGCGTGGCTATGTCTCACTCGACTGAGATTTAAGAGAGAAAAAAGAAAATATGACAGCACGGATCTTGATGTAAGATCCGACGGACCTATATAGCATCTACTGCGACTTATAGCAAGACTGATGAATATATAAGGACGATTTTTTTATCAAAGAAGGGCTTGCCCCTTCCGATTTTCATTACTGAAAACCACCACAATTCACAAGAAGTTCAGCACAACTCCAGCCTAACACGAAGGAATAAAAGTACCAGATTGAAATTGCAACATCCCAAGAGGCCAACAAAGGCCAAACATCCGTGCTAGAACCCAACATTTCACAACCGACGACACAATCGACATCCTAAACCGATTATTACATCAAAAGAAACCAGGAAACTGAAGGAAGCCTAGCAGAAACTAGAAGAACAGCAACACCATGGTCGCCACAGCAAGATTTTTCTTCATTCCAGCCTCGCAACATTGATCTTCCACAGAAAGATAAGGACGATTAATTGTCTTACATAATTAGAAAGATAATTAAAAAAGCCACATGTGTCTATGCCCGAAGTACACAAGGGCAAAAGAAGAAGGAAGACAAGGATCTGGCTCCCTGATCTCTACTTTCTTGATGCGTTGCTGCAGGCCGCGGGAACTAGTCTCCGCGGCGAGCGGCGATGAGCTCTTTCTTGTCCTCAAGATGCTGCTTGAGAACATCCACAGATTCCTCCACCAGCCTTTGGCGCTCGTTGCGGAGCATGTCATTCTCGTCCATAAGTTTCTTGACGATGACGTCGGTCCTCTTTAACAAGGCACTGGTCTCCTCCTGCTGGTCTGCACTTCGGACGATCTTCTCCCTCAGCAGGTCGCGCTCGGCCCGGAGCCTCTCATTGCCCTCCCTTAGTTGCTGGATGACGCCTGTAGCCTGTTCAAATGAGGCTTTCACGTTGTCCTGCAACCTCGCCAAGCCGGAGATCTGATCCATCTGGCTATGGACGATCGCATGCATGCGCCTGTAACAGTCGTCGCCTGCCCGCGAGAAATTTTCCCAGGCCGACGCGGCGCGGCGGGACATCTCTGCTGCATTCGTGGCGCGGCGGGACATCTCTGCTGCTTCCGCGGCGCGGCCGGACCAGTCTGCTGCATCGACGGCGCGACGGGACCTCCGTGCTGCTTCAGCGGCGCGGCGGGACCTCTGTGCTGCTACTTCCGCATGGCGGGACATGTCGGCTGCTATCGCAGCGAGGCGGGACATCTCTCGTGCTTCCGCTTCCATGCTCGCCTCTCCCTGGTAGCAATCTCTCGACCCAGAACTCACGCTGGCCATGGCAGACGCAAGGGAAGGATGCTGAATGACTTGTTTGTTTTTGTGGATGAGGAGTTGAGGAGGAATGTGCAGTCATCTTGGCATCTACTAGTATTTATAACCAAGTACTAATACGCTCCTAAGTGGGAAACCGTTTAGGTTGTGATCGGTGTGAACAGGTTTGGAATTCAATATACTAGCGTGGTACTAATACGCTCCTAAGTGGGAAACCGTTTAGGTTGTGATCGGTGTGAACAGGTTTGCAATTCAATATAGCGTGGAGTAATTTGGAATGTGACGAGACGCAAGCTCAAAAACTTGTACTCTGAGTTTAGTAGTACGTTATACAGGAAGAGAAGAGGTGCACGCACGCACTCGTCCTCTCACACACGCGTCTGTTTTTTCTCGAAAAGGAGGATGATGACCCCCGGCCTCTGCATCTGGGAGTCACACACGCATCTGTAGCTACGAATTGTAGTGTTCTCAACCATCCGATTGGCTCTATCATGGATGTACCTATATACTAAAACATGTCTAGATACATCTATATTTTGACAAATGGAAGGCATGTTATTGTGGAACGGAGGGAGTGCTTGTCATCAAAATGGATAAAAAGGGACGTGTCTAGAACTAAAATACGTCTACATACATCTCCTTTTATCCATTTTGATGACAAGTAGTACTCTTACCCAAAGGAACTTTATATCCAACAGACACAAAATATCCGTTCGACTGTTGGAAATTACTGATCTGATGTCGAAGTAATTGCTGCAGCGCCACCAAAACCCACCATTTCTTAAGCTAAAGTAGACCAAGGTAATCCCTATATTAGCATATTACTAAGATAAACAGAAGGCACTGTCGAAACATTTAGGACGTGAGCTTGTCAATCTGAATGTGGAGGGACACAAGCTTAGCCCCGGCCAGCAGCTTGGGCGGAACTGTCAAGAAGGTCAGCTCCTGCACGTCGACGTCGCCGGGATCCTTGCTGCTTGTCACCTCCATTTCCACCTTGACGGCGTCGGTCGTGCCTTTGGGCTCCCCCGGCGGGCCGTTCGCCCACAGCTTGGCCAAGTAGTGCGGCAGTGGGGACGCCCCCGCTCTGATGCAGACGACCGACACGGCGATAGGCGCGCCGATGTCGAGCACGCCGCCGACCAAGAAAAACGCGCGGCGGTCCTCCTCCGCGAACAGCAAGAGCCGTGGCTCCGACAGTGGCACTTGCAGCTGGAGCACCTTGCCGTACTGGATCCTGTGCACGGGCATGGGATGCGCGGTGCTGATGTGGTGGTAGAGCGCCGGCGGCGGGCCTTCGTAGCCGCAGACGGGCACGGGGCATTTGCAGGGCGCGAGCGGACACACGCTCTGGTGATCGGCGAGCTTGTGGTAAGTGACGTAGAGCCCACAGCCTTCGTGCGGGCACTCCACCCTCACCGACGAAAGGACGGAGTCCACCGCCGTGTTCCGCACGTCGAAGCCACCGCCGCGCTCGCACTTCTGGCACTGCCGCTGGTTCCCGGGGCGCTCGACGCGGCAGTCCGCGCAGGACAGGTGCCCTCCCTTGCACTGCAGAAATCAATCCAACAGCACATCAATCAAGAAACCTGCACCTTGCTCAATCAGCCGAACGGACGAGGTGTATTCGAACCTCATACACTGGAGGCGTCAAGGGGCGGAGGCACAAGGGGCAGTGGAGCACGGTGAGGTCCATCGAGACCTTAGAGAGCTCCATCGTCGGGTCCTGTTCCTGTTCGGTCTGCATGATCTCGCCCTCCTCGTGCACAACCATCCTTCAAGGTGCATTAAATCAACACATGCAAGTACTATCAAAAGAAGAGTCACGGCATGCATGCATGCGTTGTAATTAATGCATCGGTAAACGCAAATTATTGAAATATATCGAGTGCAGTGCTTTGATGTGTCGCGTCAACTCGTACATCAACGAGAAGTTTGATTATCCTCTCCCTCGCGGACTTAACTGCACCTGCCTTTGGCTGTATGACAGGTTGGCCACACACCTGTCGGGCCCACCTGTCATACACGCAAAGACAGGAGCGTCCCTCCCTCGCCCATGAGCGTGGTGGCTGGCAAGACTAGGAGAAGCTTTCGCTACACGCTCTCCCTCCCGCACGCGGTGGACATGCAGCAGTTCAATCGGTGCCAGATGGCCAGAAGCGTACTGTAGTACTCCTCCAGTGCAGTAGTACACCATCATTGTTCGACTTCCCGAAGAGGCGAAGAGCCAAGCGCAGCCCGGACGCTCGTGTGGCAGTTTCATGTGTAGAGTAGTCTAGATAGCGTGTACCGTGCCTGTAAGCTTAAAATCGTTGGGGTCGGCTCCATGCTATGTGGCCGTCTCGAAGTTTTTTTTAAAATTAAAATAGTCTTCTGGCCCTACCTGTCACCCTGGTGATTGTAGTTCGCACGCTCATCTGGTCAAGACAGGAATATATATTTTAATTTGTTTTTTTCGAAAAGGGGGGACTCCCCGGCCTCTGCATCAGAACGATGCATACGGCCACATATATTTTAATTTGTGGTGGGTAAATGTTAGAGGTTGCAGCAAATATATTGTACACTGCGGGTCTTTCAGCCAAGTTTAGAGGCAAGCATGTGGGGCCAGTGCTATGATGTGTCGCGTCAACTCGTAGAACGAGGAGAAGCTTGATTTTACTACACGCCTTCTCCCTCGCCCATGCGCGCGGTTGCTCGCAAACGAGGACAGGCTTTTGCTTAGTAGTAGTACTTCCACAACAAGCTATCCGTCCCGCTCGCGGTGGACGGACATGCAGCAGTGGATTCGACACTGTAGAAGCAGTAGTAGTAACATCATTGTTCGTCTTCTCGAAGAGGCGAAGAGCCAAGCGCAAACCGAACGTTGCAGTTGCGAACATTGGAGCACGCATATAGCCAGGCTCTTGCATGAGACAAAATTGCTATGTGAGCCCACTATTGTACTAGTACGTACAACTACTTGCTAGTATAGCCCTGTAAACCAGAAAGGAGTATTTGCCCTTCTAGAGATTTCAACTAGTGACTAGACTACACCGAGACGGAGTACATATGGAGCAAAATGAGTGAATCTGCACCGTAAATAAATACGTACTAGTTCTATCGTTTTCCTCTCCGAGGTGCACAATATTGAGTATACTGACTAGTCTCTTTTTGACACGCATTTACGTTTTTTTGACACAGTACAGACGCAAGCGCTCATATACACGCGCATACACTCACCCCTATGAACGCACACACGCAGGGCACTATCATCTTGAAATTTATGAAATCACCATAGGCACCTCGTCGTCGACGGGTCCATAGGTGCTTGAATGCCAAGGAGGAAGAGGGTAGCGGTTCCCGAGACGTTGAACGGTCAATGATGCATCCTCAATTACATGCAGAGGGAATTAATTGGGCTGGTCACAATTACGTTGAACGGTCAATGATGCATCCTCAACTACATAGATGTTCCTACCCACTATGGAGGTAGTAACATAGTCTAGAGAAGTGTGTAAGTTACTAGCTTATGTTCTTGCCCATTGTGACCAGCCTTGGAGAAGCAGACTAGAGCCAGCATGATGTGAATGCAACAGAGTTTGGACTCTCATATAATAAAGGCGCCCCACCACTCCAATCCATCTACTCCCAAGTCTCTGCGCAACACTGCTCACTCCAATCCAAGACCAAGTGACCAGAAGCCACAAGCACCTATGGAGGCGATGGACGCGAGCGGCAGTCGGCTGTACCAAATCATCCAAGGCGCCGGCCTGCGGCCCCGCACCGCGCAGCGTTTCCAGACGGTGCTGGCGACCGCAGGCATCGTAGCCCTCGCCGACGCCGGCTTCGCCTCTCGCATGGACGACATGATGGTCAACTCCATCCGCAAGTTCACCGCCGTCAAGAAGCGCGCGGACGACCTTGCCGTACTGCTCCAGCCCGCGCGCCCAGGCTCCTCATTGCCTGCCACCCTCATCGGCCTACATGGTGACGAACTCTTTCAAGCCCTGGTGGCCCTGCAGGTGCCGGAGGTCGCGACGAAGAATGTGCACCTCGAGGCCGCGCTCGCCGCGCAGCGCCTCGCCATGCAAGAAACCGTCGACCTGCACATCCACGTCTACGAGGAAATCGTCTACATAGGCCACTACAAGGCAAACGAGGACAGAAAGACGTTGGCCTTCTTCCAGCGGCTGGAATCTTTGGACGCCATTGTTCAGAAGCACGTCGACCTGGCCACGAAAGCCGCTGCTACTTAGGCGCCGTTCGGTGGGCCGGCGCCCTGAGTCGAGGAGGTGGACGTCGTCGATGGATGCATCTCTTCTTCTTGCCTCCTGTAACCAGCACTGCATCGCCTCGTGGCCTTAATGTTTTATTAGTATAGTACTCCCTCCGTTCCCAAATATAAGTCTTTCTAAAGATTCCAGCAAGTGACTACTACATACGGAGCAAAATGAGTGAATCTACACTCTAAACTATGTCTTCATACATCTGTATGCTGTATTCCATTTGAAGTAGTATCTAAAAAGGCTTATATTTATGAACGGAGGGAGTATATGGCATTTTTTTATTCCAGTCGTAACGTTTTCACTGTGTGGTGGGGCCGCAGTTGAGCAAACCCACCCCACCCACCGGGCGTCGGCCGAGTTTTAGAGAGTAGAAGAGAGAAACGAGGGAGGAGGGCTAGCTGTAGCACGGACGCTGTTGTCAGATGGGACTCGTGTTTATAGAATAGGAGTACTGAGCACTCGTGCCTCTTTTTTTTGAGGGAAAAATTAGTCGTACCACTAGTTGGGTGCGTGCGACCTATAGCTGTCATCACTTTAGGTCTACTTTTCGAACCGCGGCTACACTTCACAGTACATATTTTTCACGCATTTATCCTCCTATATGTACTCCTAGGCTATTTCCACGTGCTCCCATTCGCCGACATGTGGGACATAGAGCATCTGGGTCGTAGTGCATGCACGACTCGGAGCATATGCCGGGGTACTTTACATTTCAGACCTCACGAATTACATGCAAACCCCCCGCAGAAGAATAAATAAATCAATGAATTACTACATGAAACCGGATTATTTTCGTGGAAACCGGAGCACGTTCATTAAATTTTGGACATAACACGTTTATAAAAAATGACCGGACCTAAACCAGTCTAAGGGCCTCTTTGATTTTTCCCGAAAAAAGGGCCTCTTTGATTCGCAGGATACTGAAAACACAGGAATGGGGAAAGTATGATGGCGATGAACCGAGACGAGGAGAACTCTAACTCAGTTAGAGGTTAGAGTTAGATTCTAACCCTGAACTAACTCTAAACCAAAGAGGTGTATGGATGGCAGGGTTAGATTGACAATAAATGCTCTATCTCAATCATTTGACTACTTTGGACCCTATTTTTAGTCAGACTAAAATAAGTCCCTTGGATCCAAGCACCCTCTTGGTGTGGCCGGCTCTTCTGTGGCCTCCTCCCGCTCACAATTGACATAAACGAACCATCTATACAATCAAGCATGCAAAACATGATAATTTTTACTTTGTCCATACAAATGAGATATCCCACTTAAACATACAAGTCGTCAATCAAGCTTCACAAAATAAAAAAACACTTCATGAAACAAAGAATGAGCTAACTCATCACGGAAGTTGTTCACGATAGGGAGGGAGCCCGGAGCCCCTCACGCACCGAGGGAGGAGCTCGCCATCGTCGCTCTGGAGGAAGGCTCTGTAGAGCCCAAGCCCCGGGAACCCCTCCGACGCCGGCCCTTGCGAGTTGAGGTCGACACCGGCATGGGTAGCAGGGCCGCTTGCCGCCGACTGGGAACTTAATCTTTGGGCCTCTATAAATAATGCAAGCCTGTAACTAAAATACCTAGAAAGGTGAACTGAATCTTTGGGCCTCTAGAAATAATGCAAGCCTGAAACTGAAATACCTAGAAAGGTGAACTGAATCTTTGGGCCTCTAGAAATAATGCAAGCCTGAAACTTAAATACCTAGAAAGGTGAACTGAATCTTTGGGCCTCTAGAAATAATGCAAGCCTGAAACTGAAATACCTAGAAAGGTGAACTGAATCTTTGGGCCTCTAGAAATAATGCAAGCCTGAAAATGAAATACCTAGAAAGGTGAACTGAATCTTTGGGCCTCTAGAAATAATGCAAGCCTGAAACTCAAATACCTAGAAAGGTGAACTGAATCTTTGGGCCTCTAGAAACAATGCAAGCCTGAAATTGAAATACCAAGAAAGGTGAACTGAATCTTTGGGCCTCTACAAATAATGCAAGCCTGAAATTGAAATACCTAGAAAGGTGACCTGAATCTTTGGGCCTCTAGAAAGATTTATTACCTCCTCAAGCAGCATCAAACAATTCCATGCGTGCACCACAAATCTATAGCAAGTTTGATCAGGATCTACTTTTCCAAATCAGAATTAGCGCTAGAGCAAGCAAGATCAATGATATGGCCGTGAGACAGAGAAGGAACGAACAAACTCACCCCTCTCGCGACCTCCCTGGTAGATGCGCCGCCGCCGCGCACGACAGAGGGAGAAAAACGACTGGTGAAGGGGGAGCGGGGCGACCTTCGAAGGTCGGAGGGAGAGGGCGGCCGGAGTAGGGCGGCGGAGGCCGGAAGGAGAGGGCGGCCGGAGGAGAGAGAGGGCGAGCGGCGCTTGGGCGGGCGGCCCTATGGGGAACAGAGAGGAGTCGTGCGAGAGGGGGGGAGCGATCTGGTGCGGGCAGGTGAGATTTTTTTAGGGGAGCGATCTGGTGCGGGCAGGTGAGATTTTTTTAGTTCTCTTTTAGTGGGCCCAGGATAACTAACCCAATTAGAACCTCTCCACCGGGCTAGTTTTTTTAGCTGGGTTAGAGCAAACTAGCTCAAACTAACCCCTCTTGTTTCGATAATTTGAGGCTATTTCAACCCAAACTAGCTCTAACTCAGGGATCCAAACAAAGAGGAGTGTTACTGTACATGCTACAGTGTGGACCGTAGCACATTGTTTTTTATGGCCATATCACCACATTATTGTTTTCTACTGCTGGTTCACTGGGCTACCGTGGTTCGCACGGCTGGTTCACTGGGCTGCCGTGGTTCGCACTCCTCCGACCTGAGTAGTACTCCCTCCGTTCCTAAATATAAGTCTTCGTAGATATTTCACTGTGGAGCACATACGGATGTATATAGATGCATTTTATGTGTAGATTCACTCATTTTTCTCCGTATGTGGTCCATAGTGAAATCTCTCCAAAGACTTATATTTAGGAACGGAGGGAGTAGTATAGTACTAGTATATACCGCATCATTCTTTGCTCCTTCTTACTACTCCGACATGTGGGAGAGCCAGCATCCGGGTCGACGTGTCATGCACCAGATTAGAGCGCGGAACGGAAGGGGGCATCACCCCGGTCGGAGCGCCAGTAATTCATGACTATAGTGAGTGGTCATATCACAAGTCTTTCCAGCAGTAACGCGCCGTCAAATCGCACAGCCCCACTCGCTCACCCTCCTCGCCTCTCTGTCAAACCGCCTACCCGAAAACTGCCGCGCGTACTGCCCGGGAAAAGCCCCGCCCTCAACTTTTAACTACGCGAAAATAGTTCGAGCTTGTTCGTTCTATATAAATACAGTACTTACTGTATGTTTATTCACCCGTGGGGTTGTTCAATGAATGGAGGGGCGGGGAGCACAAGTGAACAATACTACCTCTGTCCGGGTTTATTGGTCCCCATTGTATTTCGTGCCAAATTTTGACCATAGATTAAACTAAGAAAATGTTCACGCATGTCACCAAACATTATATTTTTCAAAACTATGTTCAAATACGAATCCAATGAGATAATTTTTCTTGACATGCATTAACATTTTGTTAGTTAAATCTTTAGTCAAAATTTGGCACAAACTATAAAAGGGACCTATAAACCAGGACGGAGGTAGTACTGTAGTAGTAGTAAGTAGGAGTCGTAGAGTAGTCACCTTAAATAGAGAGTTTCTTTTCTTTAATGCCACGTACACAAATTGAAACGCTTGTTGTGGAGAGAAAAAAGATAATCACTCCACTATATATGGACGCAGGGGCCTGAGCGCTTGCTTTACTAGGGTTGCTCTCTTCATTCTCTCATCCTCTCCAGATATAAACAAGACAGCGGTAGCGACATTTTCTCTCTGCTCACCGCTGGTCACAGATCCGGCCGGATCCCTTCGGCCGGTGTGTGTAGAGGACTAAAAGGTGCATCGTTCACGCGGTCATCGCCGCCGAGGGAGGAAACCCACAGCTGCCGGAGGGGCCCGATCCTCTGCCCGTGCCGTTCTCTCCGACACAGCGCCGGCTCGGGAGGTCCTCCGACTCTTCTTCCTCCCTGCCGTATTGTCCGCAGATCCGACCTGCCGCCGCCGACATCCCGGCGACCCTCAGGTATAAGTTCTTCGAAAGCGGCCTTGCTCTACTGCCCCAGCTCCCCACGTGTCTGCATGTGCATCTTTTTCTACTCCCATCAGCTCTTCCAAAGCCACCTAAATTTTTAGTATTATTAGAGGTAAAGCTACTTCATGCATTCGAATCTAGGGCTTTGTTCAAACAACGAAGAAAGGGGGGAAAGTTGTAGCATCAATCTAGGACTTGATTCAAAGAGGAAATAATATGGTGAAAGTAGTAGAGACCGGATACCCAACCGGTCTCTTGGTTGAAAAGGGAAATAATGGGAAAACGTAGTACAAACTGGATAAAGAACAGATCTATTATTGGTTGAAAAAAGGATAGAAAGTGGCGGCTGGTGGACAAGTCAACAGAGTATGTCCAGGATTAGATTTGCTGCCATCACATAGTAAAAGGTCTCCAGGATTAGATTTGCTGCCCTCACATAGTAAAAGGTCTCAGGATTAGATTTGTTGCCCTCACATAGTAAAAGGTCTCAGGATTAGATTTGCTGCCCTCACATAGTAAAAGGTCTCAGGATTAGATTTGCTGCCCTCACATAGTAAAAGGTCTCAGGATTAGATTTGCTGCCCTCACATAGTAAAAGGCCTCCAGGATTAGATTTGCTGCCCTCACATAGTAAAAGGTCTATAGTATTAGGTTTTCTGCCATCACATAGCGTGAACAAGCTCGGCATCACCACTTTATGCCTCCTTGTAGGTACATTGTGCTGATGCGTCCACTGTCGCATGTCCTTATACCAACCTTTTGCTGTTTTTTTTTGCGGGTAAACCAACCTTTTGCTGTAAGGGCGCATGTAAAATGAAGCAATCACACTGTTACCTTAGGGACATGTGTAACCAATGTTATTGTTAATCTAATGCCTCTAGTGATAAGATGCAATTAAACTGTGTTACAAATGGCACTCCTGCTGTTTTCCCCAGTATGATAAGTAAGTTGCTCCTTTACGCTGCTGAGTGTCCTGGTGTCCCCACGATCCCATGCCCTTAAACCATCTCTTTACCTGCTGTTGATTTACTGTGTCTGGTAAACAAGCAATGCCACCATTAAAGTAATCCCATATCTGAGGAATCTCATTGCTGATTGTAATGCTTCTGGTAACATGAAGCATTGCTGACGTTTTAAAATTTCTACTATCCTTGCGTGATTGCCATGAACATAATTAAGATGCTTCTTTTCATTTTGTATACGTTTCGTATATTCTTATTGACCAGCAACTGTTTACTTTCTATCATTTTGTGCAGATAGGGATATCCATTTCCCCTTGTTACTATTGTGACCTTTTGGTGAACTGCACAAAACACTTTTTTTTGGAATGAGTGTCTTGTGCAGTTCAACTAAAATGTCACGTGGGCAACATCTCTCAATTTTGGTGGAACTGCACAAAATGGTTAAACTAAAGTGAAACCATGCTCTCCTGTCCGCTTGTTTGTGCTATGCAAACATGTTGTTGCAAACAGGAATACTCTACTACAGATGTTGTGACGGTCAAGAGCAACATCTCTCAATTTTGGTGGAACTGCACAAAATGGTTCAACTAAAGCGAAATCATGCTCTCCTGTCTCCTTGTTTGTGCTATGCAAACATGCTGTGCAAATAGGAATACTCTACTCTACTACAGATGTTGTGACAGTCAAGAGCATTCGCCAAGTTCTTCGATTGTATGACATGGCTAGCCAAGATGGATTTAATCCCGATATTCACTTTATCAAAAGGCTCTAATGGGTTGGTTCTGAATCTTGCAAGCTGGGAATCAGTGAGATGTGTAGGCATCTTTGTTGTACTTATTATTTGAATCTTATTTGTTGGTTCTGAATCTTGCAAGCTGGGAATCAATGAGACGTGTAGGCATCTTTGTTGTACTTATTATTTGGATCTTATTTGTTGGTTCTGAATCTTGCAAGCTGGGAATCAATGAGATGTGTAGGCATCTTTGTTGTACTTATTATTTGGATCTTATTTGTTGGTTCTGAATCTTGCAAGCTGGGAAACACGGCATGATGATGCAGAGGACAGCAACCATAACAAACAATTCAAACTTGGTAGTATTATCTTTGTGAAAGTGCGACAAATGTGCTGATCGTGTGCGTCCTGAGAATAATAATTCTAATTGTTGTGCATGTTGATCCCGTGGCACTGATAGAACGAGCCAATGCATTGCTTGTTTTAAGTATAAATTTCTACTAAAGCTAATTAAATTTAAGTAAAGTGACCACTAACTCCTGTTATTACAGTACCAATACAGACCCGCTCGTGAACCGACGTGTGGCCGGAGTAGGTTTCTTAATGGAGGCGTTTGAATGCGCTGAGGGTGCATCTTCTACCGGGTGTGCAGCGGACGAGGGAGGGTAGTAACTGTTGTCGCCTGTACACACTCAGCTTACTGTTGAATCCAGTTCCCCAAGAGCTGAAAACGAACTGCTGCCGCCGCCTACACACTCGTTCACTCGAAGAGACTCCAATGGCGATCCGAGGGGTGAGCCTACTGGATATGGACTTCAGCAAGGAGTTAGTTCGCTGTTCAGTCCTATGGCTGCACCAAGTTGAATGTGATGTACACCAACGATACGGACTCGGTGAAGCTCTGCCTCGCCTCAGTCCTATGGCTGCACCAGGTTCTGGAGCATTCGCTCGTTTCATCGGCGGCGCCGACTGCACCTTCGCTATGGTGGAGAGAAGGAAGAACGCGATGATTCAGCCATTTGGTGCAACAAGCTTGTCGACATCCAGAAGCAATACAAGATCATCAGCAATGGGCAGGAGAAGGACTCCGTGGTTGACCTCGCTGAGACCATCATCGACCCCTGATACGCCAACATGAAAGAAGACGACCTGAACACGTGGGAGGTACCTCTGAATCTAGCCTACATAACCTACACGGCCAGGGACGCATACGCATGCTATGACATGTACATGCAGATCTTGGACATGAGGGCGTGCCTGCTTCCCGTAACGGACGAGTACACGGACAGCCGCAGCATCATGATCAAGCATGCCAGGAAGGTCTAGATGTTGTACTTTATCTGTTTATAAGCACCTTTATCATCTGAGTGTTTCATGCATTAGCATATGTGTCGTAATTATCTGTTTTGTCTGAAATATTTCTTTTAAGAACCCATTAACCTGATTGCTTTTTTTAGTGGCTATTTGCTAATGTATGTAAACTAGTTCACTTGTCCGTAAAAAAAAACTAGTTCACTCGGCTGCCGTGCTTTGAATCTCCTTCCTCCCAACATATTCCTCTCCTCAGGTGGACCCAGCAGGTCTCTAAATTTTCTCCCACTTTCTTTTTCGATGTAAACTGAGTTTTCTCCCAGTACTTTCCCCTAGAACCAACTCAACTATCCCACGTCTAGCCTAAAAAATAATAATACCCCACATACTATTAACTCATCAAATTAAAATGATATTTTATTTCATAAGTTGAAAGTTCTTACAAAATAATAATAATAATTGTTTATATATAACTTGCCAAGTTACCTCCTAGTGATTGCGTACATAAGCTTGCAAAGATTTTACTGACTTGCAATCATGTGTTTATGTTTTTATAACATTTCTCCGTCTAGCCCAACATGATATTTTCACCTAGCCCAGCAAGTCCGCGGATTTCAAGAAAAATGCAAATGGGATTTAAACGGGCTGCATAGATGCTACATCATTGTTTCACCCAGCCCACCAAATGGACTAAAAAACAAATGGACTGGCTGACATGTGGGCCAGTAGGTCGAAGCCTAAGAAGGCGTTGGATTTACTTCCAACGGCCGGCATTCTTCTTCAATCTATTGTCTTCTTCCCCCAGCGCTGTCGGAACCACCTGCTCCATCCTTCGGCGTCCAGCGGCGTTGTTTTGCGCTCCTCAGCGAAACGCTACCTCGCCGACGGCCAGGCCATCCCTCCACTCTGCACCTCCTGTTATTCTCTGCCGAGTGTAGGCCCACCCCGCACCCGAACCAGTCAAGTTTCACACTCCTCTCCGTCTGCAACTCCACTGCCGCGTCTTCCCCATCTCCGGGTCGTTCCAGTCTGGGGCCTTGCCGTCGTCCACCGCCTCGGTGCACTCAGCACGGCGTGGTCAACATACGAGAGTCATCGGGAGAGGACTGTACGTGGAGAGCCTGACGGCTGGGACCCACGAGGTCCATGGTCGCACGCAAGGAAAGTTCCTCCTTATTACGCACTGTACGTGCACTGTACGTGGGAAGGGCTTATGTATTTCGCGAAAAAAACGTCCCCCCCCGCTGACAGTCGGACCCACCAGCTATATCTTCGCACGCAAGGAAGTGCCTCCTTATTACGCACCAAAAAATGAATACCCCCTGCTAGCTGGGACCCACCATAGTGGGTGGCTGACTTGTGGGCCTACTAAGTTGACGAGGACGGAGGGCTTTGTCAACTTAGTCAATATGAACGATTCTAGCTCCAGTGACCGTACGATGTCCATCCAACGGCCATAGTGCTTCTTCAACCTCTGTTCTTCTTGCTCCAGCCGCCCAAAGCAGCGCCGGTCGTGCCGCGTGCTCCTGCCTCTCGTGGCCGGCTGTGATGCCGCGGAGGCCTCACCACCCCCTACTACTCCCACCGCTGGCCCAGGGTATCCCTCTACTCACCCACACCCCCTGTTATTCTGCGGCGACAACAGCCTCACGCCGCATCCGAACCAGTGAACCCTCGTACTCCTCTCCGCGTGGGCATCCACTACCGTGTCTTCCTCGGCTCCTCGTCGTCCCCTTCCTAGGCCTCGCCGTCGTCCACTACCTTGGTGCTCTCGGCGCGGTGTGGTCAATGTGGTCAACGAACGACTTCCATTGGAAGAGTACTGTATGTGGAGAGGCTTACAGCTGGGTCCAAGGCCACAACCCAGATTTTTTGTGATTTGCCAAGTCGCTTTGTTAGGCCTGTTGGGCTGCAAATCTTTCAAGACGAGGAGAGCTTCATTCTGCTGGCCGAGAAAATGGCCTATCAGTAATGAGAAATGGGCTGTACATTTTTAAAACACATCAAACCGGCAATTAGTTTCAAATATCTTTTTTTCATTTCAAGATTTTAAATTACATTAATTTTTATGCGTGGAGAATTTGTTGGATTTTATATTGATATAAATTTATTTTTAAAATTAGTTTGAATGCGAGTCAAAATTTCGGGATTAAAAACAGTTCGGACCACACCGAAATATGCAAAATTTCGTATATTTTTTTAACCGTGGCCACAATATGGGCTGTAATGCTAACAAAAAGAATATGGGCTCCAAACAAAACCTTAAGAATTAGCAAATGGGTTGTATGCTGTTTTCCACAGATTTGAGGCTTTCCCCTAAAAAGGTTGACACACAAGTAGTGACTGTTGGATGGCCATCCAACGACCGTCGTGCTTCTTCAATCTCTGCTCTTCCTGCTCCAGCCGCTAAAACAAGCGCCGGCGGGACTGCCTACTCCCTCCTCCCCGCCGCCGGCTGTGCTGCCGCGCAGGCCTCACCGCCCCACCGTACTCCCATCACTGGCCTAGCCATCCCTCTACTCACCCACACCTGTTGTTATTCTCCGACGACGACAAACGAACCAGTAAACCCTCGTTCAGTCGTACTCTCCTCCGCGTGAGAAACAACTGCGGAGTCTTCCCTGCCCCCGTGTCGTTCCCTTCCTAGGCCTTGCCGTCGTCCATCGCCCTGGTGCTCTCGGTGTGGCCTGGTCAACATGGTCAACGACCGACATGCATCTGAAGTGGACTATACGTGGAGAGGGCGACAACTGGGTCCACGGCCGCACGCAAGGAAATGCCTCCTTATTACATGCAAAATAATGATTCTTCCACCTGACATCGGGGACCAATCGAAAGGGCCTCAGTATTTCGCGAAAAAACATTACTGCTGCTGCCAGCTCGGACCCACCAGCTATATCTTCGCACACAAGGAAGTGCCTCCTTATTACGCACAAAAAAAATGAATACTCCCCCTGTTAGCTGGGACCCAGTATAGAGGCAGGCTGACTTGTGGGCCTACTAAGTTGACGGTGACGGAGGGCTTTGTCAACTTAGTCAATATGCACGATTCTAGCTCTAGTGACCGTATGATGTCCATCCAACGGCCGTAGTGCTTCTTCAACCTTTGGTCTTCTTACTCCAGCCGCCCAAACCAGCGCCGGTTGTGCCTCGTGCTCCTGCCTCCCATGGCCGGCTGCGATGCGGCGGAGGCCTCACCGCCCCCTACTACTCCCACCGCTGGCCCAGGGTATCCCTCTACTCACCCACACCCCCTGTTATTCTGCGGCGACAACAGCCTCACGCCGCATCCGAACCAGTGAACCCTCGTACTCCTCTCCGCATGGGCATCCACTGCCATGTCTTCCTCGGCTCCTCATCGTCCCCTTCCTAGGCCTCGCCATCGTCCACTGCCTTGGTGCTCTCGGCGCGGCGTGGTCAATGTGGTCAACGAACGACTTCCATCGGAAGAGTACTGTATGTGGAGAGGCTTACAGCTGGGTCCAAGGCCACAACCCAGATTTTTTGTGATTTGCCAAGTCGCTTTGTTAGGCCTGTTGGGCTGCAAATCTTTCAAGACGAGGAGAGCTTCATTCTGCTGGCCGAGAAAATGGCCTATCAGTAATGAGAAATGGGCTGTACATTTTTAAAACACATCAAACCGGCAATTAGTTTCAAATATCTATTTTTCATTTCAAGATTTTAAATTACATTAATTTTTATGCGTGGAGAATTTGTTGGATTTTATATTGATATAAATTTATTTTTAAAATCAGTTTGAATGCGAGTCGAAATTTCAGGATTAAAAACAGTTCGGACCACACCGAAATATGCAAAATTTCGTATATTTTTTTAACCGTGGCCACAATATGGGCTGTAATGCTAACAAAAAGAATATGGGCTCCAAACAAAACCTTAAGAATTAGCAAATGGGCTGTATGCTGTTTTCCACAGATTTGAGGCTTTCCTAAAAAAAGGTTGACACACAAGTAGTGACTGTTGGATGGCCATCCAACGGCCGTCGTGCTTCTTCAATCTCTGCTCTTCCTGCTCCAGCCGCTAAAACAAGCGCCGGCGGGACTGCCTACTCCCTCCTCCCCGCGGCCGGCTGTGCTGCCGCGCAGGCCTCACCGCCCCACCGTACTCCCATCACTGGCCTAGCCATCCCTCTACTCACCCACACCTGCTGTTATTCTCCGACGACGACAGACGAACCAGTAAACCCTCGTTCAGTCGTACTCTCCTCCGCGTGAGAAACAACTGCGGAGTCTTCCCTGCCCCCGTGTCGTTCCCTTCCTAGGCCTTGCCGTCGTCCATCGCCCTGGTGCTCTCGGTGTGGCCTGGTCAACATGGTCAATGACCGACATGCATCTGAAGTGGACTATACGTGGAGAGGCCGACAACTGGTTCCACGGCCGCACGCAAGGAAATGCCTCCTTATTACGCACAAAATAATGATTCCTCCACCTGACATCGGGGACCCATCGAAAGGGCCTCAGTATTTCGCGAAAAAACATTACTGTCGCTGACAGCTCGGACCCACCAGCTATATCTTCGCACACAAGGAAGTGCCTCCTTATTACGCACAAAAAAAATGAATACTCCCCCTGTTAGCTGGGACCCAGTATAGAGGCAGGCTGACTTGTGGGCCTACTAAGTTGACAGTGACGGAGGGCTTTGTCAACTTAGTCAATATGCACGATTCTAGCTCCAGTGACCGTACGATGTCCATCCAACGGCCGTAGTTCTTCTTCAACCTCTGGTCTTCTTACTCCAGCCGCCCAAACCAGCACCGGTCGTGCCTCGTGCTCCTGCCTCCCATGGCCGGCTGCGATGCGGCGGAGGCCTCACCGCCCCCTACTACTCCCACCGCTAGGCATGCCATCTCTCTACTCACCCACACCCCCTGTTATTCTGCGGCGACGGCAGCCTCACACCACAGCGAACCAGTGAACCCTCGTACTCCTCTACGCGCGGGCATCCATTGTCGCGTCTTCCCCGGCTCCGCGTCGTCCCCTTCCTAGGCCTCGCCGTCGTCCACCACCCTGGTGCTCTCGGCGCGGCGTGGTCAATGTGGTCAAGGAATGGCTTCCATCGGACGTGGACTGTACTTGGAGAGGTTGACAGCTGGGTCCACGGCCGCAGCAAGGAAGTGCCTCCTTATTACGCGCAAAATAATTATTCCTCCACCTGACAGCGGGGACCCACTGGACGGGCCACCATATTTCACGAAAAAACATTTCCCCTGACTGCTGGGACCCACCAGCTACACCTTCGCACGCAAGGAAGTGCGTCTGGGCAAAAAAACGATTTGCCCCCCTAACTGCTGGGACCCACCAGCTACATCTTCGCACGCAAGGAAGTGCGTCCGGGCAAAAAAAAACGATTTGCCCCCCTGACTGCTGGGACCCACCAGCTACATCTTCGCACGCGAGGAAGTGCCTGACAGTCGGGACCCACCTGGTCGAAGCGTACGTAGCGTTGTCATTCTGGTCGTGAACGTGTACGTACATACTGGTCGATGTAGAGGCACGCACGTGTCGTAGATGTAGAGGCGCGCACGTGTCGTAGTAGAGGCGCGCACGTAGCATGTACACGTACGTACAGTGGCGAGGGTGCAAGAAAGAAAATACGGCCACGTACGTACATACGGGTAGGGTCTCTAACGCCTATCGCACATACGTACATGGCTGGGTCGGAACGGAGAAACAGCGTCGTCGTCGTGTTCATGGGGAGCCAACCGGCTGGGTCGGAATGGAATGCATGGTCGTGTTCATCGGGAGGGCTTGGACGGAACAGGCGATGGAAACAAGGCCTGGCGTACCGCACAACGGAGGAAACGGCCTTGTGTTCGACCGGCCACGTTTGAAACGGGGTCCTGTTGATCGGGAGGGGTGTGGTGTACCGCAAAACAGAGGAAATGGACCTCCTACGGTCGAAACGGGGGTCCTGTTGATCGGGAGGGGTGTGGCGTACCGCAAAACAGACGAAACGGACTTGTGTTGGAGCTCTACGGTCGAAACGGGGGGGGGGGGGGGGGGGTGTGGCGTACCGCAAAACGGGACTCCACGGGATACTGTTCATCTCCACCGTCGACCTCCTCCAGCCTCCACGGTCTACCGTCGACCTCCTCCAGCCTCCACGGGCTCCTGTTCATCCAGGCTCCACCGCGCACTACTCCACCGGCTACTATTCAACCACCCCTCCACGGGAACCCCTCCACCGTCTACTGTTCATCCAGCCCTCTACACCACGGGGTCCTGTTCAACCACCCCTCCACGGCCAGCCCTCCATCGTCTACTGTTCATCCAGCCCTCCACACCACGAGTTCCTGTTCATCCAGAGGCAACGCCACTGCTCACTGTTCATCCCCCCCCCCCCCCCCCGCAACACTCACTGTTCATCCCAGAGGAAGCATCGATCGACTTCAGTTAGCAGCAGTAGCGAAGGAATCGCTCCATCGGGTTCAGTTAACAGCCATCGATCGATCGCTCGGGTTCAATAACGCGTAGCCTGCAGTGCAATCGCTCGGGTTCAGTTAGAGCCCAATGCCTCGCTCGACTTCAGTTAGAGCCAACCCCTCGCACACACGCGCGTACCTATATGAGAGAAACTTGCATCGCTCTCCCACCGTAACCGGCAACTCCCCGAAATTTTCCTCCCCCTCGCTTCTACCATGGTTTTTTCCATCATGGACGGCCCAAAGAATGTCATGCAGCTGCGTCTCCGGCCCGCCCAGGACGAAAAGCCCATTTTCTGTCTTGATTTTTGTCATAGAAGTAGGAACCCACCACATCTATGATGATACCGGCTTTTGTCACAATTATCGTCATAGAAGTGTCATATGTATGACAAAAAAAAATTTCGTTCGGCCCAAAATGTCACGGATGTGTCTTTTTTTTGTAGTGCGTAATCGGTCCTACCGAGATTGCAATGTAAACTCTCTGTCTCCTTTTCGTAACATTTCGGTCTCACCGAGATGAGCGAATCGGTCCCACCGAGTTTACCTGACCAACTCTCTTCTTAGCTTATTACCAAAATCGGTCTCACCGAGTTTGTGTAATCGGTCTCACCGAGATTACGTTATGCCCTAACCCTAACCATATCGGTCCTACCGAGTTGCATGTCGGTCCCACCAAAAATCCTAACGGTCACTAGATTTGCTGAATCGGTCCGACCGAGTTTCTAAATTCGGTCCCACCGAGATTGGCAAGTTGTGTGTAACAGTTAGATTTTGTGTGGAGGCTATATACCCCTCGACCTCCTCTTCATTCGTGGAGAGAGCCATTAGAACTAACCTACACTTCCAACTTACATTTTCTGAGAGAGAACCACCTACACTTGTGTTGAGGCCAAGATATTCCATTCCTACCATATGAATCTTGATCTCTAGCCTTCCCCAAGTTGCTTTCCACTCAAATCTTCTTTCCACCAAATCCAAATCCTGTGAGAGAGAGTTGGGTGTTGGGGAGACTATCATTTGAAGCACACGAGCAAGGAGTTCATCATCAACACACCATTTGTTACTTCTTGGAGAGGGTGTCTCCTAGATTGGCTAGGTGTCACTTGGGAGCCTCCGACAAGATTGTGGAGTTGAACCAAGGAGTTTGTAAGGGCAAGGAGATCGCCTACTTCGTGAAGATCTACCCTAGTGAGGCAAGTCCTTCGTGGGCGACGGCCATGGTGGGATAGACAAGGTTGCTTCTTCGTGGACCCTTTGTGGGTGGAGCCCTCCGTGGACTCACGCAGCCATTACCCCTCGTGGGTTGAAGTCTCCATCAACGTGGATGTACGATAGCACCACCTATCGGAACCACGACAAAAAAATCTGTGTATCCTATTGCTTTTGCATTCTCCAAACCCTTCCCTTTACATTCTTGCAAGTTGCATGCTTTACTTTCCGCTACTCATATACTCTTTGCATGCTTGCTTGATATGTATTGTGATTGTTAAACTTGTGCCAAAACTTCAGTTAAACCTAAAGAAATTAAAAACTGCAACTTTTGGCAGTTAGTGTCTAATCACCCCCCTCTATACAACTCTTCTCGATCCTTTCACACTTGTATCAAGAATTCTCAAGACGTGGTGAAATTCCCATGACATTCTTGACACAAAAGATGGTAATACTCCAAGGTAGATCATAACACAAGCTGGATAGAAAGAAACTCAAGGTACTACACAAAACATGAATAATTTTGTGTTGGAGGGAGGGCAATAAAGTTGTCGTTGATAACACAAATCATCGAGGGACAAGGATGGTATTTCTCATCAAGAATTCGATTGTTATTCTGGTAGATCTCAGAACGTTGATGACGCTCATGACAAATTTTGTCGAGAGCCTCCACGAAGAAGTAATCGAACATCGACTACATCAAGTAAAATGTCGAATTTCGGGTTCCGCAAACCCTTGAGAGGTTCAAACTGTGGGGTGCGTGCAGAGATCTCAACCTGCCAAGCCTGCCAACTCGCAAACCTCACTGCCTAGCGCGTTGAGCTCAAAGGGAAAGGAAGACATGGCAGTTTACCTAGGTTCGGGCCACCTTGCGGTGTAAAACCCTACTCCTGCTTTGTAGTGGATTTGCCTCGAGGGGCTGAGGAAGAACTAGTACAGTGGAGAACAGCCTCAGGAGGCGTGTTCTTGAGCTCAAGTGAGCTAGTGAGGGTGGAACGGATCCGATCGACTCCCTTCTCTGTGGATTCGACCCCCATCCTTGGTGGTGGCTAGGTCCTATTTATAGTGGCCTTGGTCCTCTTCCCAAATGTAGGCGGGAAGGGATCCCACAATGGCCAAATTTGAAGGGAGACAACAAGTACGTCCTATCCTGACTAAAGTGGTCTTCACCTGCAAAAGCCTCTGGTCGTGACGCTGCGGTAGGCTCGGCGATGACCTCTGTCCTACCGTCCTGGCGGTCCTGGTCTTGTTGCACCAGAATGGAAACCTTTGGTTGATTCCTTGGGACTCCGCGCCTGTTGCTTGCCTGCTTTGCACCGAAGGGGAAACTGGTACTCTGCGCCCGCTGGCACCCGCCTGGCCTTGGTCGCCATGGCTCACATCAGCTGAGCCTCACGAGGTGCACCTTGCATAGAAATCTCCGATCCTCGGGAGCCAGCCTGGGGAGGCCGATCCCTTGGGAGGTCTTGATGTCATCCGCCTCGCGAGGGTCTTGAGTTGTTGATGATGAAGCTGGGCCGTACCAGGCTGTCAATGGAGCCACACCATGGGCTGCAGGCATGCAAGTCTAGGTACCCCCATATCCAGAACGCCGACAGTAGCCCCCGGGTCCAAGGCACGCTCGGACTTGGCTTCTAGGCGAAGCCAAAGGGCAAGTGCGGAGCGCCGCGGGCCCTAACCGCCTGTGGCCTTGGACATTGTGTGGCGATTGATGGGATGTGGGCGTCTCCACTTCCCCATGCTGCCTTGAAATCCGTCCGACTTGACGAGTCGATGCGGCATGCAGGAAAGCATCATTACGCGAGATCATGGAGGCCGACGGTTGTCCTCCCTCCGGCTATAAATGAGGGGGAGGGGAGGAGCCCCCCTCGCTCATCTCTTCCTACATCTTCTCGCTACTCGTCCCTTCTTCTTCTCCACCTTGTCATAGTCATCCATGGCGTCGACGAGGAGGTTATCGGCTGCTGAGAAAGGGAAGGCTCCCAAGGAGAGACCAGCTTCACCACCACCCAAGAGGGGTTGCAGCCGTCACCGCAAGCATGCCGCAACCCCAGCGGCGGACCCCAGGGGGTGCGGGCACACTTCTCCAGGGGCTAGCGTCTCCCTTGGCGTTCGTGGTGGAGCTTCATCTCGCAGCGGAGGCCACCTGCCACGGGGCAGCCCCCGCGACAAAGGGAGGCGCGCCATGGTGGATCACCCTCGTTGACCGTGCTTCTCCTCGATTGATGTGCTCCCAGAGTTTGTGGTGTGGTCTGAGAGGCCCGCCAACACCTCGCTCTGGCTCCTTCGCTTCTTCACCGGCGAGCTACCGACCTCGGGGCTCGACGGCCTCTGGCTGCAAGCCGACGGCTGCTGCAGTAGGGCCTCGTGGGTGGGGATCGAGATCACTGCCGCGGGCAACATGGTCCTGACCCGCGGCTAGCAGGCGTTTGCCCTCGCATGAGGCCTGAGCGGAAGGTGCACCCTCCACTTCAAGTACGACGGCCTAGCGACCCTCTTCGTGAGGGTGTTTAGGGAAGACGGCCGCCGCGCGGGGTGCTGCCCAGAAGACAGCAGCGATGATGAGCTTGGCCTTGACGTCGGCCGCACGAGCGACAAGGGTGAGCTTGGCCTCGATGACATCCAAACTTCCTCACACAGTGGCAGCTCTTCCTCGGGTGAGAGCTCAAGCAGCGGTGGCTACGACCAGCCTCTGCGCCGCCGAGCCCGCAACAAAGAGTGCGGCGGGTCATCTCGGCGCCATGCGCTGGTGAAGCAGGAGGAAGGCCCAGTCTGAGCTTGGGGCTGCCAAACTTGGCCTCAAGACCAGCTACGGCCTTGCGGGCCGCTTTTTTTAACCTTTCCTTTCTTCTACAATTTGAAAAAAAGTAGGGTGTCCCGCTGGGGTGTGTAATGAACTATGGCAGTTATGCCCTTTATGCTATGCTTATTATCTTAATGTTGTGCTGTGATGTTTGTATTCTGGATAGGCAAGGGTAGGGTAACTTAGATTTACATGCTTGCAGCAGCTTCCCATCTCACGGGGGCGTGACCCTTGAAGCCTGGCGGAGCCCCCTTTCCTGATGACTCGGGGGCCACCGGTCTCGGGAGGTGCTAGAGGCCTCAGGAGACGCCGTAGAGCTGCTGCAGAGCTATTTTAAAGGAAAAAAGAAACCTTAGCGAGCACCTCATCCTTCCTCGCGCGAGCCCCCTGCCGTAGGTTTAGCTGTGGCTTAATGCACCACGTCGCGCTGCCCGAGGGGCATGGGCATGAGGGGGCGCTAATGCCCATGAGCTTGATCGAGGGCTCCTCGAGAGGATCGTAAAGATGAAGCACTGAGCAACGGGGTTCGGCGAGGTGTGCTTGGGAGAGGGCGTGCCCATGCACACACACCTGCCTAGCCCCAACGCGCGAGGAACGCAAGGAAGAGCGACGGGCAACTGCCGCCCTTTCCAGGCCCAGGCTAAGAACAAGCGAAACGAGAGGAGAGAAAATCCAACTTGGCAAACCAAAGCACGAAAACTCCAATTCCAGTAAAGATCACTAAAAGATTGCGAAACAACTTCAGAAAGCAAGAAAATGAACAGCCGCATCCGGCACCTAGTCTAGCCTTCTCACCAACGCGGAGCTAAGTGCTGCTAGTAGGACATCAGAGTGAGCCCCCATGAGGCCCTAGGGCGGCTTTCAGGAGACTCCGGGGCATGTACAGCCCCACTCATTATTACATGAGAGTGTCATGAGCGGAGACCTTCACAGGCTGGAGCCTTGCTTCATGGATAGAACTTCCAAAGGTGTTGGATGTTCCAGGCATTCTGGATGGGGATCCCGTCCTGTGTCTCCAGGCGCATGGCGCCAGGCCTGGAGACATGGGCGATACTAAACGGGCCCTCCCACATGGGACAGAGCTTGTGCAGCCCCTCCCTGGAGAGCACCCGCCTCAGGACGAGATCACGCACCTCGAGCGTCCTGGGGCGGACGCTGTAGCAGTGGTACCACTGCAGCGCCTGCTGGTACCTCACCGCTCAGAGCGAGGCTTGACGGCAACATTCCTTCCCCAGCACGAGATCCATCCCCCACATGGCGTCCTGGCATGCCTCGTCGAATGCCAAGACCCGCATGGAGTGATGCTTGACCTCGTGTGGGATAACCGCTTCAGCTCCATAGACGAGGAAGACTGGCGTCTCGCCCATCGGCTGGGTCGCGGTGATGCGGATGGACCACAACACGGACTGGAGCTCGTCGATTCAGCCCCTTTCGCAGGCCTCGAGCTTCTTCTTGAAGGTCCTTGCCTTGAGTCCTCTCAAGACTTCTGCATTGGCACGCTCGGCCTTGCCGTTGCTCCTAGGTTGCACCACTGAGGCATAGCATATATGCGTTCCAAGGTTAGCACATTATGTTTTGAAAAGGTCGCTAGTGAACTGCGAGCCATTGTCGGTGATGAAGCGATTAGGAACCCCAAACCGGCTCACGAGGCCCTTGATGAACTTGACAGCTGACCCGGCTGGGATGGTGCGGACAGCTTCTACCTCCGCCCACTTGGTGAACTTGTCGATTGCGACGTAGAGGTAGCGGTAGCCCCCTGGCGCTCGGGGAAATGGCCCCAAGATGTCCAGCCCCCAGACCGTGAATGGCCACCTGAGTGGGATAGTCTGGAGGCCTTGCGCGGGCTTGTGGATCTGCTTAGCATGGAACTAGTAGGCTTCGCATGAGCACACCAGCTTGGTGGCATCGTTGAGTGCTATGGGCCAATAGAACCCACTGGGGAACGCCTTGCCTACAAGGGTGCACTATGAAGAGTGGTGCCCGCAGTCCCCACCATGTCTGTCTGCCAGCAGCTCGAGCCCTGCTGCCTGGAGATGCATCGCAAAGAAACATCATTGGGCCTTTTGCGGTACAGCTCACCGTCCTGGATGCAGTACGCGGTGGCCTGGCAAGCCACACACTTGGCATCCTCTTCCTTTTCTCTGGCAAGGTCCCCTGAAGCAGGTACATCTTGAACTCCTCGGTCCAGCACCCCCCCCCACGGAGGCTCGAGCGCGAGGAGCAGGCAGACCCCTGAGGTTGGGCCGCAGGACAGGGCGCCTATTGCTGGGGCTCGGGGTAGGTCCTCCAGAGGTGGTGCTGGTGCAGCAATGGGGGGAGCCACCGATGGCTTGAAGAGCCATTCTTAAAATACTCCTGGCTCCTGAGGTAGCCTCTGGGATGCCCTCTTGGCGATGTCGTCTGCCTCTTTGTTCGTGCCTTGTGGCACGCGATGTAATTCCAAGCCCAAGAATCATTTCTCCATTTTGCGTACCTCTTCCAAATATGCTTCCATGTGCTTGTCCTTGGGGACGTACTCTTTGTTGGAGAAGTTGATGAAGAGCTGGGAATCGCCCCTGATGGTGAGACGCTTCACCCCCAGCGCCGCCGCGGCCTTGAGGCCAGCGAGTAGGCCTTCGTACTCGGTGATGTTGTTGGAGACCTTTTTGCCCTGCTGGAAACAAAGCTATACAACATAGTAGAGCTTGTCCTTGGCAGGTGAGATGAGGACGGCTCCAGCCCCCGCGCCCTGTCGTGGGAATGCGCCGTCCAAGTACATGATCCACCCGTCTGGCACATCTTCTTCGGGCAAGAGGGAGCGATCCTCGCACATTCCATGGTCAGGGACGTCGGTCCACTCTGCCATGAAATCTACGAGGGCCGCGCCCTTGATGACCCTGGTGGTGCTGAACTCGAGCTGGAACGCCTGAAGCTCGATGTTCCACTCTACGACCCTCCTGGCGGCGTTAGGGCTCCAGAGTACCGTCTCCAGTGGGTAGGCTAAAACGACCTTGATGGGGTGACCCTGGAAGTAATGGCGCAGCTTTCGGGAGGCGACGAGGAGTGTGAGCAAAAGATTTTGGGGCATAGGGTAGCGCGCTCGTGCCTCCCATAGCACTGTGCTGACGAAGTAGACCAGATGCTTGACGAGGGAGGAGGTATTGGCGAGGTCTTGTGTCTCTTGAGGGTGCTGGCCTTCAGGGGTCTCATTACCTACCACATCAGCCGCGGCCTCGTGAGCCTTAGCCTCAGGAGCCCCTCCGGCTGGAGGGTTGGCTTGAGCCTCAGGAGGGTCATCGACTATCGGGTCAGCTGAAGCCTCAGGAGTGCTATTATGAGGCTGATGCGCCTTGCTTGGTGACGAGGCACCCTACTGAGGGTCCTTGATTGGGCGCTCTTCCCTTAGTGCCACCAGAGCGGCGCTGGCGGAGTGAGGGGTGGCGACCAAGTAGAGCACCAGGGGCTTGAGAGGGCGCGGCGCCACCATCACCGGTGGGCTGGTTAGGTATCTCTTGAGGTCTTGGAAGGCCGCATTAGCTTCAGAGGTCCACTCAAACGGCCCCTTCTTCTTCATCAACTTGAAGAATGGGAGGGCGTGTTCCCCCAGCTTGGAGATGAAACGCCCCAGCGAGATACATGTCCACCTTGCGTCACGCAGCCCGCTAGCTTCTGCATCTCCTTGAGCGTCTGTGGCGGGCTCATGTCTTCTATGGCCTTGACTTTCTCCGGGTTGGCCTCAATTCCTCTATGCGACACTAGGAACCCCAACAGCTTGCTAGAGGGGACCCCGAACACACATTTCTCGGGATTGAGCCACATGTCCACCTTGCGCAGGCTGGCAAACATTTCCTTCAGATCTTCGATCAGGGTCTTCGCCTCCCGAGACTTCACTACTATCTCATCAATGTAAGCCTCAGTGTTCCTCCTGTGCTATTGTCCCAGGGCAATGTGCAAAGGTAGCCCCAACATTATGCAATCCGAAAGGCATGCAGGTGTAGCAGTACACCCCGCAGGGAGTCAGAAATGCCGTCTTCTCTACATCTTGCACAACCATCTTGATCTGGTGGTAGCCCGAGAAGGCGTCCAAAAAGCCCAGCAAGTCGCACTTGGCAGTGGAGTCGACGATCTAGTTGATGCACGGGAGCGGGAAGGGATCCTGAGGGCAAGCCTTGTTGAGGTTGGTGAAGTCGACGCACATGCGCTCCTTCCCCCCTTTCTTGGGGACGATGACTTGGTTCGCCAGCCACTTTGGGTACCGCACGTCCCGGATGACACCAGCATCCTGCAGCTTGCGGGTTTCTTAAAGGATGAACGCCTGCTTCTCAGTGGACTATCATCGGGCCTTCTACTTCACTGGGCGCACATTTGGGCACACGCTCAGCTGGTGCAAGATTATTCCCCTTGGGATCCCGACTGATGACCCACAAATATAGGGGATCTATCGTAGTCCTTTTGATAAGTACGAGTGTCAAACCCAACGAGGAGCAGAAGGAAATGACAAGCGGTTTTCAGTAAGGTATTCTCTGCATGCACTGAAATTATCGGCAACAGATAGTTCTGTGTTAAGGTAATTCGTAACGGGTAACAAGTAACAAAAGTAAACAAGGTGCAGCAAGGTGGACCAGTCCTTTTTGTAGCAAAGGACAAGCCTTGAAAAACTCTTATATATAGCAAAACGCTCCCGAGGACACATGGGAATTATCATCAAGCTATTTTTCATCATGCTCATATGATTCGTGTTCGTTACTTTGATAATTTGATATGTGGGTGGACCGGTGCTTGGGTACTGCCCTTCCTTGGACAAGCATCCCACTTATGATTAATCCCTCTCGCAAGCATCCACAAGTATGAAAGAAGAATTAAGGTAAACCTAACCATAACATGAAACATATGGATCCAAATCAGCCACTTACGAAGCAACGCATAAACTAGGGATTAAGCTTCTGTCACTCTAGCAACCCATCATCTACTTATTACTTCCCAATGACTTCCCCGAGGCCAAAACAATGGTGAAGTGTCATGTAGTCGACGTTCACATAACACCACTAGAGGAAAGACAACATACATCTCATTAAAATATCGAACGAATACCAAATTCACATGACTACTTATAACAAGACTTCTCCCATGTCCTCAGGAACAAACGTAACTACTCACAAATCATATTCATGTTCATAATCATAGGGGTATTAATATGCATAAAGGATCTGAACATATGATCTTCCACCGAATAAACCAACTAGCATCAACTACAAGGAGTAATCAACACTACTAGCAACCCACAGGTACCAATCTGAGGTTTTGAGACAAAGATCGGATACAAGAGATGAACTAGGGTTTGAGAGGAGATGGTGCTGGTGAAGATGTTGATGGAGATTGAACCCCTCTCGATGAGAGGATTGATGGTGATGACGATGGTGACGATTCCCCCATCCCGGAGGGATGTTTCCCCAGCAGAACAACTCCTCCAGAGCCCTATATTGGTTGCCAAGGTTCCGCCTCGAGACGGCAGCGCTTCATCCCAAAAGCTTCCTGATGATTTTTTCCAGGGCAAAGACACCATATAGCAGAAGATGGGCATCGGGGGGCTGCCAGGTAGCCCACGAGGCAGGGGGCACGCCCAGGGGGGTAGGGCGCGCCCTCCACCCTCATGGACAGTGGGTGGCCTCCCTCTGGTGCTTTCTTCGCCCAATATTTTTAATATATTCCAAAACTGACTTTCGTGGAGTTTCAGGACTTTTGGAGTTGTGCAGAATAGGTCTCTAATATTTGCTCCTTTTCCAGCCCAGAATTCCAGCTATCGGCATTCTCCCTCTTCATGTAAACCTTGTAAAATAAGAGAGAAAAGGCATAAGTATTGTGACATAATGTGTAGTAACAGCCCATAATGCAATAAATATCGATATAAAAGCATGATGCAAAATGGACGTATTAACTCCCCCAAGCTTAGACCTCGCTTGTCCTCAAGCAGAAGCCGATATCGAAAAATATGACCACATGTTTAGAGATAGAGGTGTCGATAAAATAAAATACAGACATGAGAGCATCATGATCATTCTTAGAACATCAATATATATATTGTCATATGATTTCTTATGCTAAAGTAACAATCTATTCACATGGTAAAGTATGAATCAGAAACTTCATTGAAAACTACCAATCTATAATCTTAGTCATTGAAGCAATTGAAATTTATAATAACATCGGAAAGAGTCAATATATAAGAGCTTTTCAGCAAGTCCACATACTCAACTATCATTTAGTCTTTCACAATTGCTAACACTCAAGCAGTACTCTGGGTATGAAGTTTTAATCGGACACACAGAAAGATAGGGGCTTATAGTTTTGCCTCCCAACCTTTTACCTCAAGGGTAATGTCAACAATAATGCTTTATGAAACCTACATCCAATTGGATATATATATATCAGGATATTTCCAATAAACAGTGCTTGCCAAAGGATAAAGTGTAAAAAGGAAAGGTGAAGATCACCATGACTCTTGTATAGGCCCTTCGCAGAGGGAAGCAGAGGTTGTCATGCGCTTTTATGGTTGGATGCACAAAATCTTAATGCAAAAGAACGTCATTTTATGTTGCCACTTGTGATAGGGACCTTTATTATATAGTCTGTCGCTTTTATTTCTTCCATATCACAAGCTCGTATAAAGCTTATTTTCTCCACACTAATAGATCATACATATTTAGAGAGCAATTTTTATTGCTTGCAATAATGACAACTTACTTGAAGGATCTTACTCAATCCATAGGTAGGTATGGTGGACTCTCATGGCAAATCTAGGTTGAGGGATGTTTGGAAGCACAAGTAGTATCTCTACTTGGTGCAAAGGATTTGGCTAGCATGAGGGGGAAAGGCAAGCTCAACATGTTGGATGATCCATGACAATATAATTTATTTCGGATATAAGAAAACATAACCCATTATGTTGTCTTCCTTGTCCAACATCAACTTTTTAGCATGTCATATTTTAATGATTTCTCACATTCATAAAAGCTGTCCAAGATAGTATATTTATATGTGAAAACATCTCTTTCTTTATTACTTCCTATTAATTGCAACGATGACCAAAACTATGTTTGTCAACTCTTAACAACTTTTATTCATCATACTCTTTATATGTGAAGTCATTACTCTCCATAAGATCAATATGATCTTTATATTTTCTTTTTATTATTTCTTTCTTTTATTACCTCAAGATCATGGCAAGATAGCAAAACCCCTCGACCCAAAACTAATCTTTATTATATATAGCTCACAGACTCGATTACATAGATAGGGATCAACAC
This sequence comes from Triticum aestivum, assembly GCF_018294505.1. NCBI lineage: Eukaryota > Viridiplantae > Streptophyta > Magnoliopsida > Poales > Poaceae > Triticum > Triticum aestivum. Next base: position 246,521,342 of record NC_057813.1, read on the forward strand.
AAAAAAACTCAAAGCTAGATCATACTAAAACTTTATTCTACTAGATCAAGATATAACCAAAAGGATCGAACTAAGAAAAACTGTATAGATAGAAGTGTGATGGTGATACAATATCGGGGCACCTCCCCCAACCTTGGCAGTTGCCAAGGGGAGTGCCCATACCCATGTATTTATGTCTCTTTCTTCGTAGGTGGTGATGATGGAGTTGTTGATGACGGGGTGTCGCACATCGAGCGTAGGAGATCCTCCAACTTGCCGATAATGCCCTTGAGTGCGGTAATATGTTCTTGCAACAAAATATTTTCAGGTGTGAGATACTTGTTTTGTAAGCAAGCTAGCTCAATCATCTTGAAAGCTTCGGTTTCAGTAGGGGTGAGATGATTGTAGTAGGGTTGAAAGAAGCCTTCTTCTTCTACTGTCAGGACTTGCTCTTCTGCGGCTTCCTTGATCTTGTCACCTTCCTTGATTTCCCTGATTTCTTCTTGCTTCGTCTCTATCTTCATTGGCCAAGCATCGTTGCCCATGTTGTTGGAGGAGGGAGACGACATGATGCCTCACCTTGAGAAACTCTGACAGAAAATAGCTCAAAAAACAGAAGATTTCGTCGTGGTACGGTGGTCAAAACCTTTGGGAGATTATATAATGAATTTTTACCGACCAAAAGAAGTATCGTTCAAGAAAATGGAGTCTAGAGGGCACACGAGGTGCCCACGAGGCAGGGGTGCGCCGAGGGGTAGGGCACGCCCTCCACCCTTGTGGATGCCTCGTGTCCCTTTCGGACTACTTCTTATTTTCCTATTTTTTAAAATATTCCAAAACGGAGAAAAATTGCTATTAGAACTGTTTTGGAGTCGGTTTACTTACCGTACCATATACCTATTCCTTTTCGGAGTCTGAAATGTTCTAGAAAGTGTCCCTTATGTACTCCTCCGGGGTTACGTTGTCAATAACATTGGTTTCAACATTTATGGGATTACCTAAGATATAATGTTTGATTATTTGACCGTTTACCACCTTCGGATTTGTGCCTTCGGCGTTGTTGATTTTTATGGCACCGGAATGATAGACCTCCTCGATAACGTAAGGACCTTCCCATTTAGAGAGAAGTTTTCCTGCAAAAAATCTTAAACGAGAGTTGTATAGCAAAACATAATCACCTACATTAAACTCGCACTTTTGTATCCTTTTGTTATGCCATCTTTTAACTTTTTCTTTAAACAGTCTAGCGTTCTCATAGGCCTGGGTTTTCCATTCATCAAATGAGCTAACATCAAATAGCCTCTTCTCACCGGCAAGTTTGAAATCATAACTGAGCTCTTTAATAGCCCAATATGCCTTGTGTTCTAGTTCGAGAGGTAAGTGACATGCTTTTCCATAAACCATTTTATACAGAGACATACCCATAGGATTTTTATATGCAGTTCTATAGGCCCATAATGCATCATCAAGTTTCTTGGACCAATTCTTTCTAGATCTATTAATAGTCTTTTGCAAAATTAATTTAAGCTCTCTATTACTCAATTCTACTTGACCGCTAGACTATGGATGGTATGGAGATGCAATTCTATGATTAACGTCATACTTAGCAAGCATTTTACGAAAAGCACCATGAATAAAATGCGAACCACCATCAGTCATTAAGTATCTAGGGACTCCAAACCTCAGAAAAATAACTTCTTTAAGCATCTTAATAGAAGTGTTATGATCATCACTACTAGTTGGAATAGCTTCTACCCACTTAGTAACGTAATCAACAACAACTAAAATATGTGTATACCCATTAGAGGAAGGAAAAGGTCCCATATAATCAAAGCCTCAAACATCAAATGGTTCAATAACAAGTGAATAGTTCATAGGCATTTCTTGACGTCTACTATATTACCAATTCTTTGACATTCATCCCAAGACAAGACAAACTCACGGGCATCTTTAAAGAGAGTAGGCCAATAAAAACCGGATTGCAATACCTTATGTGCAGTTCTATCTTCAGTGTGGTGTCCTCCATATGCCTCAGAGTGACACTTGCGTAGGATCTGTTCCTGTTCATGCTCAGGTACACAACGTCTGATAACACCATCTACTCCTTTTTTATAAAGGTGTGGGTCATCCCAAAAGTAATGTCTTAAATCATAGAAAATCTTTTTGTTTTGTTTGTACGTGAAACTAGGTGGTATAAATTTAGCAACAATGTAATTAGCATAATCAGCATACCATGGTGCAGTACGAGAAGCATTTATGATAGCTAATTGTTCATTAGGAAAGCTATCATCAATAGGTAGTGGGTCATCAAGAACATTTTCTAACCTAGACAAGTTGTCTGCAACGGGGTTCTCAGCTCCCTTTCTATCAATAATATGCAAATCAAATTCTTGTAGTAAGAGAACCCATCTAATAAGTCTAGGTTTAGCATCTTTCTTTTGCATAAGGTATTTAATAGCAGCATGATTAGTTTGAACAATTACTTTGGAATCGACAATATAAGGTCTGAACTTATCACAAGTAAACACAACTGCTAAAAATTCTTTTTCAGTAGTGGCATAATTTCTTTGGGCACTGTCTAGAGTTTTACTAGCATATTGGATAACATTTAACTTCTTATCAACTCTTTGTCCTAGAACAACACCTACAGCATAATCACTAGCATCACACATGATTTCAAAGGGTAAATTCCAATCAGGTGGTTGAACAATAGGTGCAGAAATCAAGGCTTTCTTAAGTATTTCAAATGCTTCTACACAATCATCATCAAAGACAAAAGGAACATCTTTTTGTAAGATATTAGTTAGAGGCCTAGAAATTTTTGAGAAGTCTTTAATGAACCTCCTATAAAAACCAGCATGACCATGGAAACTTCTTATACCTTTGATGTCCTTGGTACACAACATCTTTTCAATATCATCAACTTTAGCTTTATCAACTTCGATACCTCTTTTAGAAATTTTATGCCCCAAGACAATACCTTCATTAACCATAAAGTGGTACTTCTCCCAATTCAAGACAAGATTAGTTTCTTCACATATCTGCAAAACTCGATCAAGGTTGCTTAAGCAATCATCAAAAGAAGTTCCATACACGGAGAAATCATCCATGAAAACCTCAACAATCTTTTCACAAAAGTTAGAGAATATAGAAGTCATACATCTTTGAAAGGTAGCAGGAGCATTACATAAACCAAAAGGCATATGTCTATAAGAAAAAGTACTGAAATGGCAAGTAAAAGTGGTCTTATCCTGATCTTCTTTTGACACATGTATTTGAGAGAAGCCAGAATTACCATCTAGAAAGCAAAAATGTGTATGTTTGGATAATCTTTCTAGCATTTGATCAATAAAAGGTAGAGGTAATGATCCTTTATAGTAGCTTTATTTAATTTGCGGAAATCAATTACCATTCTATAACTTGTAACAATTCTTTGTGGGATCAATTCATCCTTATCATTAGGAACAACAGCAATACCTCCCTTCTTTAGGGACACAATGGACATGACTTACCCACTGACTATCAGCAACAGGATAAATTATACCTGCCTCCAGAAGCTTTAGTATTTCATTTCTTACCACTTCTTTCATCTTAGGATTTAACCGTTGTTGGTGATCAACAACTAGTTTAGCGTCTTTTCCAGTTTTATTTTGTGCTGGCATAGAGTGGGACTAATGCCCTTAAGATCATCAAGAGTATATCCAATAGTAGCATGGTGCTTCTTCAGTGTTTTCAATAATTTCTCTTCCTCATGCTCTGAAAGGTTAGCACTAATAATGACAGGATATATCTTCTTTTCATCAAGATAAGCATATTTAAGAGTATCAGGTAAAGGTTTAAGCTCAAACACGGGATCACCCTTGGGTGGAGGAGGATCCCCTAGGATTTCAACAGGCAAGTTGTGTTTCAAAATAGGTCCCTGTTTAAAGAATACTTCATGAATTTCCCTTCTTTCACTCATAAACATATCATTTTCATGGTCTAGCAAGTATTGCTCTAAAGTATCATTAGGAGGCATGGCAATAGAAGCGAAACCAATAATTTCATCTTTACTAGACAATTCTTTATCATTGGATTGTCTATGAAATTTAGCAAAATTAAAATCATGAGACATATCCCCTAAACCAACAGTAACAATATCTTTTTCGCAGTCTATCCTAGCATTAACAATATTCAAGAAGGGTCTACCAAATATAATGGGACAAAAGTCATCTTGTGGGGAACCAAGAACAAGAAAATCAGTAGGATATTTAACTTTCCCACACAAGACTTCAACATCTCTAACAATCCCAATTGGTAAAATAGTATCTCTATTAGCAAGTTTAATAGTAACATCAATACCTTCTATTTCAGCAGGTGCGATATCATGCATAATTTCTTCATGTAAGGAATGAGGTATTGCACTCGCACTAGCACCCATATCACAGAAGCCATGATAACAATGATCTCCTATTTTAACAGAAACAACAGGCATGCCAACAACCGGTCTGTGTTTATTTTTAGTATCGGGTCTAGCAATTCTAGCAGCTTCATCACAGAAGTAAATAATGATATGTCTCCAACGTATCTATAATTTATGAAGTATCCATGCTGTTATTTTATCATTCTTGGGTGTTTTACAATCATTTTATAGCAACTTTATATCATTTTTTGGGACGAACCTATTGACCCAGTGCCCAGTGCTAGTTGCTGTTTTTTGCTTGTTTTTTACATCGCAGGAAATCAATATCAAACGGAGTCGAAGCACCGTGTAACTTTTTGGAGATTTTTTATGGCCCAGAAGACCAACAATGGGCCAAAGAAGCACCTGGTGGGTGCCGCGAGGGGGGCACAACCAACCAGGGCGCGCCTGGGCCCCCGAGCGCACCCAGGTGGGTTGTGCCCACCTCGATGGCCTCCTGTACCACTTCTTTGCACTATAAATTCCCAAATATTCCGAAACCCTTCGGGGTAGCCCTAAATCAGAAGTTCCGCCGCTGCAAGGCCTCTGTATCCACGAGATCCAATCTAGACCCCGTTTCGGCACCCTACCGGAGGGGGGAATCATCTCCGGTGGCCATCTTCATCATCCCGGCGGCCACCACGATGAGGACAGAGTATTTCACCCTCGGGGCTGAGGATTTGTACCAGTAGCTATGTGTTTGATCTCTCTCTCTCTCTCTCTCTCATGATCTATATCATGGGCTTTGTTAATATAGTCGAATCATATGATGTTTCTCCCCTCTATACTCTTGTTATGATGAATTGAATCTTTACCCTTCAAAGTTTTGTCTTGTCGGATTGAATATTCAGAGATGAGAACACATGATATATGTCTTGCAATATGAATACTTAAAGTGACAATGAGGTATCTTACTGATTCACTTGATATGTGTTATGGCATTCCCGTGGTGATATTGGGGTAATCTATGCATAGGGGTTGATGCATGTTTTTCTCCGATGGAAACTTTGGGGTCTCTTTATAGTTCTTTGTGTGGATTGAGTATTATGAATATGAATTTGCCTTGGTGTTATTTTAGTACGAACTGTTGAATAGATCGAACGGAAAGAATAGCTTTGAGGTGGTTTCGTGACTTACAAACAATTCCTATCTTTTGTTCTCCGCTAATAGGGACCTGGGAGTGATTCTTTATCACACTTTGAGGGATAATCATATGATCCAACTATGTTAGCATTGTTGAGAGGTTGCACTAGCGAAAGTACGGACTCTAGGCCTCATTTTTAAGCATTGCAACACCGTTTTTGTGCCAGTTTACTATTTGCTACCTTGCTGTTTTTATTTATTCAGATTATAAAAATATATTTCTACCATCCATATTACACTTCTATCACCATCTCTTCGCCGAACTAGTGCACCTATACAATTTGCCATTGTATTGGGTGTGTTGGGGACACAAGAGATTTCTTGTATTTGGTTGCAGGGTCGTTTGAGAGAGACCATCTTCATCCTACACCTCTCACGGATTGATAAACCTTAGGTCATCCACTTGAGGGAAAATTGCTACTATCCTACAAAACTCTTCGCTTGGAGGCCCAACACGTGTCTACAAGAATAAAGTTGTGTAGTAGACAGCAAGCCTTTTCTGGCGCCGTTGCTGGGGAGGTGAGGAAACCGGCACTCACACTCCGGCAACGAAGCTCTTTTCTGGCGCCGTTCCGGGGAGGTGAGTGCTTGAAGGTATATATTTAGATCTTGCAATTGAATCTTTTAGTTTCTTGTTTTATCACTAGTTTTGTTTGTAAAAGAAAACTACAAAGAAAAATGGAGTTGAGGTTGCATCATATTATTGATCATCTTTATAATATCTTTCTTGAAAATGATGGTTCGGAAAATTGTGCTCAATTGATAGAAGAAGAATTTAATAAAATGATTGGCATGAATGATGAGCATGATTTCAATGTTGTTGGCATGAACTCTTTGAGTACCCATGATGCTAATGATATGGAAAGCCACAAGCTTGGGGATGCTATGTATGTGAAGATGATATTTTTGGTCCCCCAAGTTTTGATGAGCAAGTTTATTGTGATGAAAGCATGCCTCCTATCTTTGATGATTATGGTGATGACATGTATGCTATAAAGAATAATTATAACCATGAAACTTGTCATCATGATTTTAATTTTCACTCCCATGATAGTTATTTTGTTGAGTTTGCTCCCACTACTATTCATGAAAATATATTTGCTTATGTGGAGAGTAAGAAATTTTTTATGCCTATGCATCATGAAAAGAATGCTATATGTCATGGTTATATTGTTGAATTTCTTCATGATGCTACTGAAAATTATTATGGGGGAGGAACTTATGCTTGTAGGAATTGCAATAATATCAAGTTTTCTCTCTATGTGTTGAAAATCTTGAAGTTGCACTCGTTTTGCCTTCCTATGGTAGTTGATTCTTGTTCCCATAAGTTGTTTGATCACAAAATACCTATGCATAGGAAGTGGGTTAGACTTAAATGTGCTATTCATATGCTTCACGATGCTCTCTTTATGTTTCAAGTCTTATCTTTTATGCGAGCATCACTGAAATCATCATGCCTAGCTAAAAGGCATTAAAGAAAAGCGCTTGTTGGGAGACAACCCAACACTTTTACATACTGTTTTGTGTGTTCACATGATTATGCTACTGTAGTAATCATGTTTTATTACTTTTGTTTCAATAAAGTGCCAAGTAAAGCCTTTGGGATCATGTTGGGTGACAGTTGATTTGATCTTGCTGAAAAACAGAAACTCTTGCGCTCATGAAAATAGCTCTCATTTTTTACAGAAGAGTAATATTGAGTTGATTCTTTTTGCAGAAGATTAATATACAAATTTCTCACGTGGTCCAATTTGTGTCATAATTTTTGGAGTAGCAGAAGTATGGTTTGAGTACAGATTACCACAGACTGTTCTGTTTTTGACAGATTCTGTTTTCAATGCATAGTTTGCTTGTTTCCTTGTTTCTATGGCTTATATTGCTCAATATAAATTGTGGAAATGATATGATACAGTAGGAATTGTGTGGAAACAATTATGAATCTTGTCTTTGACAGTACGAAAAGTGAAATGGCTTGCTCTTTATCATACTAACCTATCTCACAAGTTGTGTGGTTGAAGTTTTCAAGTTTTGGGTGAGATGTGGATATGAGGAGAATAAGGAGTGACAAGACACTAAGCTTGGGGATGGCCAAGGCACTCCCGAGGTAATATTCAAGGTAGGTCCAAGCAACTAAGCTTGTGGATTGTAACGCCCCGGATACAACTTTCCATATTCGTAACTCCAACTCTTGCCTTTTCCGGAGATGTGATATGTTATTTCCTCCGTGGTTGGGTTTTGTCTTTTGATTTGCATTTTTGTTCATGTCATGCATCTCATCTCATAGCATCATGCACATTGCATCCGCATTGTTTTCTTAAAGCTTGCATCCGTTCATAGTTGCCGCGTTCCCCTTGTCTCCTTTGACTGTTCCGAGACTAACCGGGTTTTTCGAGTCCCTCTTGTCTGACCGCCTAACCTCTCTGCACAACCCCCCCTCTTGCGCGTGTCCGAAACCTACCCCAAACCTGACCCGTTCTGTCGTTACCGTTGGATTCAGATCATCCCCAAACATCACGAAAACATCTCCGTTTTCTTATTTGGACTTCCTAAGCCTATTTTTCTCGGAACATCTGATTTTGATCCGAGGGTCGAGATAGCCCCTAACCTAATCCACCTCACACACACACACACACACACACACACACACACACACACACACACACACACACACATATATATATATATATATATCATCCAACCCTAGTTTCTAGGGATCCTGTCCCATCCATCCACCCATTCCCGAGCTGCCGCCACTCTTCCTGTCTCTTCCTCATCGGGATCCTCCCCAATCCAAAATCCCTTCCTTGTTTTCAGATCCACCCAATCCCTCCATCGATCCAACCAGGAGCCTCCGACCATCTCCTTCGTTTTCAGCTCCGAACCAACCCACAGCCGCGCCGCTCCGCCTCGCTTTCAGCGCCGCCCGCATGCCTCCCCTGCATCCTCTCGATCCCGCAGTCGTCTTCATCCGCTCTCGCAGCCCCGAACGCACCCATGGAGCCGCTCGTCCCTGTTCTTTCCCTCAGTCGCCACCCGAGGTCCTCCTCCTCGTCGCCGCTGCTCTGGCGAGCACCACCAGGTTGTGGCGCCCCTGCGTCCTTGTCCCTTCTCCCTTCCCTTCACTTTCTCTCTCCCTCTCACCTCCCTACTTCCTTTCTCTCTCTCTCGCAGGGAACACAAGGGCACATGGAGCTCCCTGACCATGCCCGCCTGATGCTCAAGCCACCACCGAGAACTGCTCCATCGCCACTGGTTCCGGCATCCAGGACATTCCCCGCAACCATCCAGCCCGTTCCCGGCCTCCTCGTCGTCCTCTTCTCGGGAACGAGCTCGACCCCGTCCTCTGCTTCACCCGCTCGAACCTCACCTTGCCTGCGCCTCCCCGTCGGTTCCCTCCTCGCCACCCCATGCACTCCGGTGAGTCTCGCCGTTGTTCCCTCTCCCTCCGCCTCGCGCTCTTTCTCCTTCACTCACCTCTCTGTCGCTCATGTCTCTCTGTTCGAGCAGGTCCACCCCCGCCACCATGGATGGCTGTGCCCCATGCCCGAGCTCCATCGGCCGCCGCCGTTGCCCGGAACCGAGGCCGGACGACTCGATCCGCCCGTTCCATCCGGTTCCCGCCGACCCCGTCGCCAGGGCCCCCTGTCGTCTTCTTCTCCATTGCCATGCTCCTGCTGCTGCTTCTGTTTCTTCAGAAAACGAGAGCAGCAGCGGCTCGCCCGCTCGTCCCTGCCGCGTTGACCACAGCCAGTGCCCCTGGCCCAGCTTCAGCGGCCGCGTGGGCCACAAGCAAGCAGGCCCAGCGCCCCCCTTCCACCTCTCCAAGCCGACCGGCCTCAAGGCCGAAAGTGAGCAGCCATTCCCAGCAGATCTGGCCCGTGTCGTGTTTTTTTTCAGTTCTGCGAATTTAGCATTATCCAGTGAATTACCTATTTTGCAGAAACCCCCTTGCACTTCATGCATATAATAACTCATGATATGTGCATCATATGTAAAAACTTTATATATGAAAAGTGCTTAGAATTTCAGCTAGTTTCATAATATGCCATTTTCATCCCATGTTAAAATGCTTAAAATGATGTTTGCATTTAATTTGCTAAATGCCATGTTAAAATGATTTATTTCATAACTAAATAACCGTAGCTCCATTTTTAATAAACTTTATATGTAAATGGGGTGAAAAAATGCATAGATTAACTTGTTGCACTTTATTTTCCTGTTTAACAACATTAAAATATGGTTTAGGGCAGAACAATACCAAATTCGAAATATGGACATGAGGATTTTCCGAAAGTGTTGTTTGTTGTTCCGGCCTCATTTAAACTTGCCTAGATAGGTAGTTTCATTATGCTTCACCTCTTGCCATGTTTAACAACATTTAATATTGCTTGGTAGCTTAAACGAGATTAAACTAAATATGTCAATGTGGTGTTTTGTCAATATGCAACTCGTTGCATATTGAGCTCCAGTTAATTTGTAGTATTGTGTGTTGCAGTTTGCCATGCCATGCCTTATTAAACCAGACATGCATCATACTTGTTGCACATCATGCCATGTTTATGCTTGTGCATTTACCATTTTGTTTGTTTCTTTCCGGTGTTGCTTCTTAGTTCCGGTAATGTTGCGATTGTGAGGATTCATTTGACTACTCCTGTTCGTCTTCTTCATGGACTCGCTCTTCTTCTTAGCGGGATTTTAGGCAAGATGACCGTCACCCTGGATCTCACTACTATCATTGCTATGCTAGTTACTTCGTTCTATCGCTTTGCTGCGCTACCTATCACTTGTTCTTCAAGCCTCCCAAATTGCCATGTCAGCCTCTAACCTTTTCACCCTTCCTAGCAAACCGTTGCTTGGCTATGTTACCGCTTTTGCTCAGCCCCTCTTATAGCGTTGTTAGTTGCAGGTGAAGTTGAAGATTGATCCATGGTGGACAAGATTCTGTTGGGATATCACAATATCTCTTATTTAATTGATGCATCTATATAATAGGTAAAGGGTGGAAGACTCGGCCTTATTCCTGGTGTTTTGTTCCACTCTTGCCGCCCTAGTTTCCGTCATACCGATGTTATGTTCCTGGATTTTGCGTTCCTTACGCGGTTGGGTGATTTATGGGACCCCCTTGACAGTTTGCTTTGAATAAAACTTGTCCAGCAAGGCCCAACCTTGGTTTTACCATTTGCCTCACCACCACCTATACCCTTCCCTTGGGTCGGCCAACCCGAGGGTCATATTTATTTTAGCCCCCCGCGGGCCAGTGCTTCTCTAAGTGCTGGTCCGAACCGAGCAGCCTGCGGGGCCACTTCGGGGAAACTCGAAGTCTGGTTTTACTCGTAGCTTGACTTATCCGGTGTTGCCTTGAGAACGAGATATGTGCAGCTCCTATCGGGATTGTCGGCACATCGGGCGGCTTTGCTGGTCTTGTTTTACCATTGTCGAAATGTCTTGTAAATCAGGATTCCAAGACTGATCGGGTTTTCGTGGGAGAAGGTATATCCTTCGTTGACCGTGAGAGCTTGTGATGGGCTAAGTTGGGACACCCCTGCAGGGTATAAACTTTTGAGAGCCGTGCCCGCGGTTATGTGGCAGATGGGAATTTGTTAATGTCCGGTTGTAGACAACTTGACACCTGATTCGAATTAAAACGCATCAACCGTGTGTGTAGCCATGATGGTATCTTTTCGGCGGAGTCCGGGAAGTGAACATGGTTTTGGGTTATGCTTGACGTAAGTAGGAGTTCAGGATCACCTCTTGATCATTGTTAGCTTCACGACCGTTCCGTTTGCTCTCTTCTCGCTCTTATTTGCGTATGTTAGCCACCATACTTGCTTAGTCGCTGCTACAACCTCACCACTTTACCCCTTCCTTACCCCTTTAAGCTTTTCTAGTCTTGATACCCATTGTAATGGGATTGTTGAGTCCCCGTGGCTCACAAATTACTACAACAACAGTTGCAGGTACAGGTTATGCGATGATCTTGACGCGAGAGCGATGTTTGCTTGTTTTGGAGTTCTTCAGCTTCTTCTTCTTCAATCAGGAGATAGGTTCCTGGTCGGCAGCCTGCGCTAGCAGCGTGGATGTCATTTGAGTTTCTGTTTGTGTTTCATCCGTAGTCGGGTGGTGCTCTTATGTAAGATGATGTTGTATTCGTGTGGCATTCTATGTCTTTTGTATGTATCCCCATCTCTTTATGTAATTTTGATGTAATGATATCCACCTAGCAAAAGCGTATCAATATGCGGGTCTATCCTTGGTGGTACCTTCGAGTTCCTCTTGGATAGGGTCGCATATTGGGCGTGACATGGATGCCCCGGATGGCATCCCCTCTTTTGTCTCCAACATTATCGGTAACCTCACTTGGAGCTATGTTTTCATTCGTCACATGATATGTGTTTTGCTTGGAGCGTCAATCTATTTTGTTAGTATTTTCTTTCTGTTATTTATAATAATGTTTTCCATCTTTTATTTCAATAAAAGTGGCAATGATAGCCTTTGCCATGCTTATTTTGCAAGTTTACTTGTTGCTATTTGAAAACAGAAAGTTTATCGATGGTGCAAATATTCCCTAGAAAAGTCAGAATATGATAAATTGTTGAAACTTTTTGCAAAATAAGCTCTGATAAATTTTCTACAGTGTAGTATTTTTCCATAATTTTTGGAGTTAGGGAAGTATGATGAGTCTTGCATTCTTTACAGACCATACTATTTTGGAAGATTGCTGTTATGTTCACATTGTTTGCATATGTTTGCTTGTTTAATGATTCTATTTGAGGATAGGAGTACTAAATATGCAGAGGCACTTAGTATTCAATGTTGAATAATAATTTTTTTGGTTTGCTACAGTAGATAATGAGAAGGTTTTTGCATTGGTTTGTACTAATTTATCTCACGAGTTCTTGTTGAGTTTTGTGTGGATGAATCTTTTGAGATTTAGGAAAACCGTGATATGAGAAGAATTAAGGAGACACAAAAGATCAAGCTTGGGGATGCCCAAGGCACCCCAAGATAATATTTCAAGAAGTCTCAAGCATCTAAGGTTGGGGATGCCCCGGTAGGCATCCCACCTTTCTTCATCAACAATTATCGGTTAGTATCGGTTGAGCCTAAGTTTTTGCTTATTCACATGAGTTGTGCTATTCTTAGAATGTCATTTTATTTTCATTTTGCCCTTTGTTTTAATAAAATACTTAGACCTGAAATTTTTTAAATAAAAGAGAGTCCTCAAATAGTTTCTAGGGAGGCTAAGTAAGCGGCATTCACATCCCGTCAACAAAGCTCTTTTCTATGGAATTGCTCTAGTGCTTCAGTTATATCTTTTTGAGCATGGTGTGCTTTAGTATTTTTCAAGAAATTATCTCTTGCTTCACTTAAATTAATTTGAGAGAACAAAATATTATGCTCATGATCTTCACTTATATCTTTTTGGAGTAACTTGTCATTTACTCTTGTGCTTCACTTACATCGTATGAGTAAATTGTTGAATGAATTGAATATCATGAAGTCGAAACCATATCATGCCTAGTGGTAGATTCACATTGGGTTTAGAAAGTGAAATCTTTTGAGGCTTGACAATCACAATATTGGTCATACAAGCAATTTATGAATAATTAGAGAACTTTCATATGCAAATACACTATCTTGGAAATCTTTTGTGATTGTGAGCCCCCATCAAAATATTATATCCCAAAATTGTTGAGTTGGACAAGGAAGACAGCGTAATGATTTATGTTTGTTCATATTCACATAGAAGTTATATTGTCATAGATCCTTCAACATGTGGTTCTTGCCCCCCCATCTTTGCTAGCCAAAAATTCTGCACCAAGTAGAGATACTACTTGTGCATCCAAAAACCCTTAAACCCAAATCTTGTTTTTAGAGTCCACCATACCAACATAAGCATTGAGCAAGATCCTTCAAGTAAGTTGTCAGGTGCAAAAAGGCAAAAGAAATTGCGTCTAAGTGTGTTAGATCATTTAGTGTAAGAGAAAACTGAGTCTTGTATGTACTTGTGATGGCAAATAATAAAAGCGATAGACTGCATAATAAAGGTGGCTATCATAAGGGGCAATATAACATGACATTATTTTGCAGTAAGGTATTGAGCATACAAACAAATAAGCGCATGGCAACCTCTCCTTCCCTCCGCGAAGGGCCTATCTTTTACTTTTCAGTATTTACTTTTATGCAAAGAGTCAAAGTTTTTCTCTCTATTCCTTTTTATTTTTCTCCTTTGGCAAGCATCATGTCGTGAGGAAAGATCTAGGCACATATGTACAGTTGAATATGGGTAGCATGAGTTATTATTGTTGACATCACCCAAAGGTGAATACGTTGGGAGGCAAAATATAAGCCGCTATCTTTCTATGTGTCTGGTTGAAACATTTTGCTCATGTGTATGCGGTGAGTGTTAGCAATCATAAATGACTATATGATGGTTGAGTATGTGGAGCTCTTACTTAGACTTTATTGAATAAGTTGAATTGCAATTGCTTGGTGACTGAGAACATACGTTGTTCAGTTTCAAGAGAATTCATTATTTGAACCTTAACATGTCAATTGGTTGCTACTATAACTTGAGAAGTTTTATAAGAAAGAATTGCTGTTATGATGCTAGGAAAAGCATCGGTATCCATAAAAGATTTACAAAATCAAACTTAGGTGTTATACGTGACTCCTTACCTTCATTGAGTTCCCAATCTTCAGAGTTGTGTTTAATTCTTTCCAATAAATCCCATCTGAATTCAATAGTCTTCATCATAAAAGAACCAGTACAAGAAGTATCGAGCATGGAGCGATTATTGAGAGAAAGCCAAGAATAAATTTTTTGAATAACAATTTCTCTTGAGAGCTCATGATTGGGGCATGATATAACACTGACTTAAGCCTCCCCCAAGCTTGAGCGATACTTTCTCCTTCGCGAGGCCAAAACTTATATATATAATTAAGATCACGATGAACTAGATGCATAGGGTAAAACTTCTGAGAAATTGCAAATTCAATCGGTTGTAATTCCATGATCCAATATCATCACATGGCCAAAATCATGTCAATGCTTTTCCCTCCAAAGATAAAAGTAAAACCTTCTTCTTGATAACATCCTCGGGCATACCTGCAGGCTTAAATAATCCACAAACTTCATCCACATAGAATAAGTGCATATCGGGATGTAATGTTCCATCTCCTGTAAAAGGATTAGCTAGCAGTTTCTCTATCATACCCGAAGGAATTTCAAAGTAAACATTTTCAGTAGGTTTAGTAGGTTGAGGAGCAACTCTTTGCTCTTTTGGTCGGGGTGAAGATACCCCGAACAAGCCCCTCAAAGGATTATTTTCGATAGTAACAAGTGACAGTAAATTTCAGCACACTATATAAATTTTTGTTACCAATTTCCACCTACCAAAGGCGCTTCACTCCCCGGCAACGGCGCCAGAAAAGAGTCCTGATGACCCACAAGTATAGGGGATCTATCGTAGTCCTTTCGATAAGTAAGAGTGTCGAACCCAACGAGGAGCACAAGGAAATGACAAGCGATTTTCAGTAAAGTATTCTCTGCATGCACTAAAATTATCGGTAACAGATAGTTTTGTGATAAGGTAATGCATAACAGGCAACAAGTAAAAAAAGTAAACAAGGTGCATCAAGGTGGCCCAATCCTTTTTGTAGCAAAGGACAAGCCTGGACAAACTCTTATATAA
Source organism: Triticum aestivum (assembly GCF_018294505.1). Taxonomy (NCBI): domain Eukaryota; kingdom Viridiplantae; phylum Streptophyta; class Magnoliopsida; order Poales; family Poaceae; genus Triticum; species Triticum aestivum. The sequence continues at coordinate 246,536,600 of NC_057813.1, forward strand.
AGCAAAACGCTCCCGAGGACACATGGGAATTATCGTCAAGCTAGTTTTCATCATGCTCATATGATTCACGTTCGTTACTTTGATAATTTGATATGTGGATGGACTGGTGCTTGGGTACTGCCCTTCCATGGAAAAGCATCCCAATTATGATTAACCCTTCTCGCAAGCATCCGCAACTATGAAAGAAGAATTAAGGTAAACCTAACCATAACATGAAACATATGGATCCAAATCAGTCCCGTATGAAGCAACGCATAAACTAGGGTTTAAGCTTCTGTCACTCTAGCAACCCATCATCTACTTATTACTTCCCAATGCCTTCCCCTAGGCCCAAACAATGGTGAAGTGTCATGTAGTCGACGTTCACATAACACCACCAGAGGAAAGACAACATACATCTCATCAAAATATCGAACGAATACCAAATTCACATGACTACCTATAACAAGACTTCTCTCATGTCCTTAGGAACAAACGTAACTACTCACAAGTCATATTCATGTTCATAATTAGAGGGGTATTAATATGCATAAAGGATCTGAACATATGATCTTCCACCAAATAAACCAACTAGCATCAACTACAAGGAGTAATCAACACTACTAGCAAGCCATAGGTACGAACCTAAGGTTTTGAGACAAAGATCAGATACAAGAGATGAACTAGGGTTTGAGAGGAGATGGTGGTGGTGAAGATGTTGATGGAGATTGACCCCCTCTCAATGAGAGGATCGATGGTGATGACGATGGTGACGATTTCCCCCTCCCGGAGGGATGTTTCCCCGCCAGAACAGCTCTGCCAGATCCTTAGATTGGTTTCGCCAAGGTTCCGCCTCGAGACGGCGGCGCTTCGCCCCGAAAGCTTCCTTATGATTTTTTCCAGGGCAAAAGACACCATGTAGCAGAAGATGGGCACGGGGGCTGCTAGGTGGCCCACGAGGCAGGGGCGCGCCCTCCACCCTCGTGGACAGTGGGTGGCCCCACTCTGGTGCTTTCTTCGCACAATATTTTTAACATATTCCAAAACTGACTTCCGTGGAGTTTCAGGACTTTTGGAGTTGTGCATAATAGGTCTCGAATATTTGCTCCTTTTCCAGCCTAGAATTCCAACTGTCGGCATTCTCCCTCTTCATGTAAACCTTGTAAAATAAGAGAGAAAAGGCATAAGTATTGTGACATAATGTGTAGTAACAACCCATAATGCAATAAATATCGATATAAAAGCATGATGCAAAATGGACGTATCACCGACCAGGTCCTTGGGCTCCCATGCGAACACTTCCTTGTTGGCGTGCAAGAAGCAGACCAACGCTTTCTCTTGGTCCGGGGGGAGACCAGCTCCTATGGTCAAGGTGGCGCCTGACGCCTCATCCTCATCAACTAGCACTTGCTTCGTCTTGGCTCGGTCTTGGGAAAACAACTGCTTTTTCTTGGCTAGCGCTGCCCCCCGGAGCCTCAGGGCCCCCTATCTCACTCGACTGTGCGAACCCCATAGTCCTGAAGGCAAGCTTGAGGGCTTGCAGCGCATCCTTGGTGTCTCCTACCACCTTGAGGACACCGCTGCTATCTGGCATCTTCATGAGGTTGTAGGCTGGATGAGTTGCTGCCATGAACTTGGCCAGGGCTGGGTACCCAAGGATGGCGATGTATGGTAGGTCGATCCGGGCGATGTCGAAGTCGATGATCTGAGTGCGGTAGTTGTCGCAGGTCCCAAAGGCCACAGGAAGGCGGTTTCGCCCCAGGGGGCTCGAAGAACCGTTGCCGACCCCGGAGAAGGGCTTGGTGGGGCGGAGTCGACCGTGGGGCACATGAAGCAAGCCGAACGCCTCCGAGGAGAGAATGTTTAGGCTGGCTCCACCATTGATGAGGATCTTGGTGGCCGCCACGTTGCAGATGGTGGGGGTGTAGAGCATCGGGAGCGCGCCTGCTCTCGCTGCAGTAGCAGGGTGATCTTCTGGGCCGATGGTGAGGTCGGCCTTGGGCGCCGCCCAGCCCGGGGGAGCCCCCGACTGCACTTGGGCAGCACCCACCTGCCGATAGAACTACTTGATGTGGCGGTCGGAGGGTGGCGCCTGTGAGCCACCCAGAAGAGCTGCGATGGCGGGAGGCACCGGTGCCGCGAACTGCGTGATGAAGAGGCCGCGGATTTCCTCCCAGGAGGCCATAGAAGACTCAGCAAGCTGAGTAGCCAGGCGCGTGGCACGCCCACGAGGGCCATGGGGAGCCAGTTGGTCATCACCTTTTCGTCCCCATCGGCTTCCCAAACTACCTCCTCGTACACCTGGAGGAAGGCAGCCGGATCCGCTACATCGCCATAGCAAGGCAGCATTTCTGGCCTGAACTTGGGTGGCCACTGCACCTGTCGCAAGGCGGGGGTGAAAGTGTGGAGGCTCATGGCTCCCCCAGAGGTGCGCGACAGCCCAGTCGACTTAGGAGCACCCCCCATCTGAGCCGGAGGCGGGATGTGGCGGACGAAGCGGCGGATCTCCGATGCACCCATACCTGGCACGCCAAATGTCGGATTTCGGGTTCCACAAACCCTTGAGAGGTTCCAACTCTGGGGTGCGTGTGGAGATCTCAATCTGCATAGCCTGCCAACTCGCAAACCTCACTGCCTAGAGCGTCGAGCTCGAAGGGAAAGGAAGACACGACAGTTTACCCAGGTTCGGGCCACCTTGCAATGTAAAACCCTACTCCTGCTTTGTGGTGGATTTGCCTTGAGGGGTTGAGGAAGAACTAGTACAGTGGAGAATAGCCTCAGGAGGCATGTTCTTGAGCTCAAGTGAGCTGGTGAGGGTGGAACGGATCCGATCGACTCCCTTCTCTGTGGATTCGACCCACTTCCTTGGTGGTGGCTAGGTCCTATTTATAGTGGCCTTGGTCCTCTTCCCAAATGTAGGCGGGAGGGGATCCCACAACGGCCAAATTTGCAGGGAGACAACAAGTACGTCCTATCCTGACTAAAGTGGTCTTCGCCTGCAAAAGCCTTTGGTCGTGATGCTGCGGTGGGCTCGGCGATGACCTCCGTCTTGCCGTCCTAGCGGTCTTGGTCTTGTTGCACCAGAATGGAAACCTTTGTTTGATTCCTTGGGACTCCGCGCCTGCTTCTTGCCTCCTTTGCACCGAAGGGGAAATGGTACTCTGCGCCCGCCGGTGCCCTCCTGGCCTTGGTCGTCATGGCTAACATCAGTTGAGCCTCGCGAGGTGCTCCTTGCATAGAAATCTCTGCTCCTCGGGAGCCAGCCTGGGGAGGTCGATCCCTTGGGAGGTCTTGATGTCATTCGCCTCGCGAGGATTGGTCCCTCACGAGGGTCTTGAGTTGTTGATGCTGAAACTGGGCCGTACCAGGCCGTCGTTGGAGCCATGCCATGGGCCGCAGGCAGGCAAGTCTGGGTACCCCCGTATCCAGAACGCCGACATAAAAGGACTGATGCAACAAAAGATTATTGGAACCATGGATACGACACCAACTTGAAATCAAGCTTGTTGTGCGAGGTGGAACGATAAAACAAGGAAATCAACGTAAGCTTAGCTCATCATCGAAGGTTGTGCTCCAGGATTAAGGACCGGGTAGCACAGTTAAAATTAGCACGATAATGATGTAGCCGATCAGGTTCGGAATGACATGATGGAGTATTAAACTTCTCAACAACAAATTACTGGGAGTACTGAATCTCAGTGTTGATTTGATTCACAAATCGGTGTTCTCGGTTGACGAAAACCTAGAACCCGTGGACTGACTATGACGGGGAAATGTACTACTTCATCAGAAATTCATAAGATGAATTGCAATGGGTTGATATCCTCGAGATACCAGGGGGTAATACTCAAAGGTAGAAGAAAATAGAGGTTGGGCAGGCGTACTGATCTGCAGAAGGCAAGTACTTTAGCCTGTCCGAGAAATAGAATCAAAGGAGAACAATCATGGTCGGAATCACGGTTGCAATGGCTCAATTCAAAGATACCAGATGATATTTATCAAGGAAATAGTTATTATTATAAGACGCTTCCATGATAGGATCTACATCGTGTCCATGGGCATGAACACAAAGTTCAAGGTCGACTCCCACTTCTCTAATGCATATCCTTTCATTTACTTCTCTCCTTCGACAAAGTTGTAGTGTTGAAATTTTATCTGACATAACAATAGTAGAGTATGACCGTAGTAGTTTCCAGGTTCACACATATTGGAAAGGCATAGGTTCAACTCATCGGGGCCTCTTAGGAACATATACCACAAACTTCAGGAGTAAATAACACAAGCTCGAAAGCAGAGCATGTTCGACAAGGCAGATGATATAATTTACCGAAGGCAATATGTGTCAGGGAAAGAACTTCTCAAGGTTTTGTATACGAAGGACACTGTTGGATGATAATTCAACAAAGGATCCGACGGTCCACAAAGGATCTAGTGTGAGTATTGGTACTCAGTTGGAAGAAGAAAAAAAGTGCAAAGTTATTGGATTACAGAAACAACTAACTAATTCAGAAATCCAATGCAAAGGAATTATTATTTCCAAATCAAGTGATCAGAAGCAAACGCTCTGATTAAGGATGTATAAGTTGGGTAAGCTTAAGGGTACAATCGACGACAATTTGATTGGTCGACATCCAACTCATGTTTAAAATGGTGACTTAGCCGGAAGGATGAATTCTAGGATCTGGCTGAGGATTGCGAGCATTTGCAACATATTGAATCAATGGACTAAACTGATAATGACAAAGGATGCCAATAAGATTACCAGACTTATGGGAGTAATCATAATGCTAGCAAGCAAGAATTGCAAGAGCATTACGTTGTTGAGGAATTTCAAAAGAATGAATGGTATTTCGAAGACTTTTGTGAAATACATGAATCAACTTGGGATGAGCGGATACTCGATAGGTGCAAAAATTTATCTGTAGGGGTATTCAGGTGGCTTAGAACTGCAAGGTAGTAGACACAAAGTTTTCTCGGAGCAATAGAGAGAATTTCATGGTATCTCGTAATAGCAAGATCAACAGGGAATAAAAGTAAGAAATACATGTGTATGTATTTATCCATAGGGATATCTTGGTGGTAGGGAATTGCAAAAGCAATGGCACAAAGTCTCAAGAGAATAATGGAGAGTATCTTCAAAATCTTCTCGTGCAGCCGACGATCATCTGGAATGAGGGCTCTCCGGGAGGAAGTATTTACGAGAACCTAAAGTTAGAGTTAGCAAAATAATTTAACCTGAATAGAAGAGAGATTGGAGTCCCAGAGTATAGACGAGGAGTAAAAGATCCTAATACCACACAATGGCGACGTGGGCCCGGAAGACACACAGCCATGTTAGTAAAAGTTTTGTAAGTGACTAGACTCGACTTTGGCCAAGGAGTGTGGAAGGGGGGGGGGTTCCTACAGGCAGTCGTCTATGATACCAACTTGTGATGCCCCCGATTCAATCGTACACTAACACTACTAGGGAAAACCTTATACACAGAATCTTAGCAGCAACGCGGTTTAAAAACAAACGCTCCTGCTACTTAGCAGTAGCGAGCTTGATGAAATCTCGCTACTAATAACGTGGTAGCAGTAGCGCCCTAGATGAAACAAGCGCTACTACTATAATTGCCATGGCGTTGCATCCACGCTAGATATAGTAGTAGCACCCTTCCCTGGACGCGCTGCTGCTAAAGTACTTAGTAGCAGCGTTTTTCTTCAAAACTTGCTCCTGCTAAGTATTAGCTATAGCGCGTTTACTAAAGTGCGCTACTGCTAGTTCGACTTAACCACCCGCGGGCTCAAAATTTTTCTAAGTCCTCCATTCCCCCATATTCCCCTACTCCTCTGTCGCCACCGCCTGAGCCTGCCCTCACCGCCGCCGCCCGAGGCCGCCCTCAACCTCACCACCGCCGCCCGCCACCGCTCTCGACCTCACCGTCGCCGCCCTCGACCTCACCGTCGCCGCCCTCAACCTCACCGCCACCGCCCAAGCCCGCCCAGCACCGCCGCCTCCTGATCCCGAGCCCGCCCTCGCCGCCCCTACCTCTCCGTCGCCGAGCACCTCCCCGCCACCGTCTCTCCCCTCTCTGTAAGCCCCCCACCCCTCCCCCACCCCTTTGTCTCTGCTTAGTTAGTACTAGATGCTTTTTAGTAGTAGTAGATGTTAATTTAGGGTTCATAGATAATGATTTTTAGTAGTAGTAGATGTTAATTAGTAGTAGTGATGGTACTAGGTAACTAGGGCAGTATGGTTAATAGTAGATGTTTTTTACTATTGTATAATGTAGTTTATTTTTACTGTTTTTAGTAAGTGTTTAAAATAATTGGTAAGTAAATTAATAAACTAGTTGAACTAGTTTAGTTTTAGTTGAACTAGTTTAGTAAGTAAATTAATAAACTAGTTGAACTAGTTGAATTAATAGAACTAATGTATTTTTAGTAAGATAATTAATATAACTAGTTGAACTACTTTATTTTTAGAAAGAACTAGATTTTTTTCTATTTATAGTAAGTTTATATTTAGTAAGAACTAGTTGAAATGATAGAACTAGTTGAAGATGTCATATTTGTTGTTATTTTTTTAGTTTAAGCAATTATTCGGGATGTATTAGTGATAACTTATAGGGTTTTTGCTTTTGCAGAAATCAAGGAGCCCCTCCATCATCCCCGCCATCGTCCCCGTCACCGACCCCCTCCGACCTCAAGGTGAGACCAGCCAAATCTCCATGCATATCTTGTGTTGCTCAGATATGATATGTGGTTGCCCAAGTGGCCGGTCATGTTCAGGTTACACCTCCAAGTGGCCTATGTTTTCCCGAATTGTTGATTAATTTCCGTTCCAGCAAATTTCAGGCGCTCGATATGTCCTTTTTTAGCAAAGGTCATGCCGGATTTTTCAGTGAATTCTGGCATGACTTGTGCTAGAATATGTAGGAAATATCGAGCGGCCTGGATTTTCTCGAAAAATAATGATCGAATTTAGGTTTTTTAGTACATATATTTAGTTGTACAAGTTTAATCTTTGAATTATGAACGTAGGAAATGTCGTACTCGGACAACGACAGTCCCCCGGGGGAGTGCAGTTGGTGCCACAACGATCGAGGTCTGTGTGACAGGTTCCTTCAGCTGGACGGAGATGGGCGCTTCAGCATTAAGCTCGAGGAGACCTTCGATGTTGAAATGGTACGCAACAACGACAAGTGTTTTTTTCGTAATTATGAACGACTTCAACCATTTGAACATCTAATTTTCATCTTTTACAATTCGACTAGCTTATCTCATGCCATGCAAGACGCTATGTCTTGGAGAGGATGGGTTTTGAAGACCATGAAAATTTTGAAACAAAGAAAATACACCTAAGGACCCATCATGATATGGATTTTGAAGTAAATCTGTACAACTCTCAGAGTGTAACCCATTTTGGTTGCCAAAATTGGGAAGCACTTTGCAAAATGTATGGTTTTTATGAGGGTATGATTGTCACCATGGATCTTGGTGATCCTGACATCGAGCAAGACAATATGGACATTTGGGTCCTCGTTGATATGCTTCTGATTCTACCGCAATGTGAGTTTCTCAAACATAGTTATTAACTAATTTATATTGTTTATTTCAAAATAGTTGACAGCCTATTTCCATTGACAGCTTATTTTGATTCTTCAAAGAATGTGCGGAAGATGGTAGACAAAACCCACTACACTGATGGCTCCGAATGAACTTATAAGGAGAAAAGTCATCTAATTGCATTTTGTACTTATCTTGAGAATTACAATACCTATTATCGAACTCCTCCAAATTATGGTGAATATGTGCCACTAGTGCACCCGTTGAATCACGGTAACTTCTATGGAGATACACTGGTAAGATTTTTTACTATTACGACATCCATGCATCTTTTGCATACTTCTAAAACTAGTACATCATTGCTAACTACGAAGTTATTACTATGTTTTTCAACAGAAAATCCTGATGGATTGTGTACCTCGTCTGATGTATCAGAATGGTCGTCTTGCAGTTCTGAAACATACAGCCAGGTCTATCTCAGGAGCTCACCTGTGCATATCGGATTTCTAAAACCGGTGAACACATGCTAATCAAAGAATGGAAAAATTGTTTGGACATTCGCAAGGAGGTTCTTGGAAGTAACATTAAGCAAAAGGCAAGAATTGGAGACAGGATAATCTCCATTCTCCATAATGGAGAGTCAGAGGCTATCTTGTTTTTTGCTATTTTACCTTAGAGAATATAGTAGGTCCTAAGAGAATGTAGTAGGTCCTATGAGGTACAATATGTTTACTATGTGGTACAATGTGTTAGAGTTGATGATGAGGAGTACTTGTGATTACGACTAGTGACCAATTTGCTATGTGATGTCTCATTGATGAAAATGATGATCTTGAGGAGGTGTTATATGACAATGATGTATTATGATGATAAGTTGTTAATGATATGATGATGATGATGATATTTATTATATCATTGGGTGAAAGAACCGCGGATTAGTTTCAAGTGGATGGACATCCACTTGAAACTAGTCCACGGTTCTTTCACCCCGTGATGTAATAACTCATTATGATGTAAAAACAATCTTTATATTCCTATTGTATGAAAGCTTGTGTAAAGGTGTATGAATACAACATGAAATAAAAAAGAAATAAGATACGAAATAATAGTAGTAGCACGGGCAGGGAGAAGCGCTACTACTAATTACCAGTAGCGCTCCTCTGGGAAAGCGCTACTACTATCTCGATTTAGCAGTAGCGTGGGTTGAGGCACGCTACTACTAACCTTTAGTTGTAGCGTCGTACCAGTAGCGCTCCAGCCCATGCTACTGATAGGCCTAAAACCCTCGCTGCTGCTAGGCTTTTCCCTAGTAGTGTAATCATGCACGCAAACGTGTACGATCAAGATTAGGGACTCACGGGAAGATATTGCAACACAACTCTAAAAATAAAATAAGTCATACAAGCATCATATATCAAGCCATGGGCCTCAAGGGCTCGAATACAAGTGATCGAACATAAACGAGTCAGCAGAAGCAACAATTCTGAGAACAGACATAAGTAAACAAGTTGCCATAAGATGGCTAACACAAAGTGGAATACAGATTGAAAGAGGCGCAGGCCTCCTGCCTGGGATCTCCTAAACTACTCCTGGTCATCGGCGGCCCGAACGTAGTAGTAGGACTCTCAGTGTAGTAGGGGTCATCGTTAACAGTGGCGTTTGGCTCCTGGGCTCCAGCATCTGGTTACGACATCCGAGAAGAATGTAAAGGGGGAAAATAGGGAGCAAAGCAATCGTGAGTACTCATCCAAAGTACTCGCAAGCAAGGATCTACACTACATATGCATGGGTATCTGTGTAAAGGGGCAATATCGGTGGACTAAACTGCAGAATGCCAGAATAAGAGAGGGATAGCTAGTCCTGTCGAAGACTACACTTCTGGCAACATCCATCTTGCAGCATGTAGAAGAGAGTAGATGGTAAGTTCACCAACTATTCCCGCTGTTTCGCATTTTCGGACAGATGAACCAGAGGTGGAATGTTGTACGTTCGTTATGCTAGGGACGTGTGGTGAATGAATGTACTGCATATTCGGATTTATCTCGTCGTTCTAAGCAACTTTCATGTACAAAACTTTTTCATCCAGTTACAGATTATTTTCTATTAATTTTCAATTATCTAAACATCTTCTGGATTTATTCTTAATTCGAAATTAATTGTTAAAACTCTAGGGGTACCCAGCTCTGTTTACACAGAGGATGTCAAGTGGGCCAGGGGGGCCCAGTTGACCAGTCAATGTTTGACTGGTCAACAGGGGGGTGGGGCCCCTGTCATTGACTGTTTTAACTAACTAATAGATTTAATCAACTGATTGAGTAATTAGGCTAATTATGCAGCTTAATTAACTTAATTAATTATATTACTAATTAATTAATTATTAACTTTTACTATTTATTTTTTGTTTATTAAAAAAATGTTTCAGGGGCCTCGGGCCCCGATGTCATTGACCCGGGGGCTAATCGGGCGGCGGATGTGGGCGTAGCCCGAACGACGCTGGCGGGGTGCCCGTCAAGCGGAACTAGGCAACGACCATGGCCACGGAAGGCCTCACCGGCTGGCCACGGCAGGCGGTTACGAGCGCATGGCGTGCGGGCGGCTGGAGTGAGGTGAGGTGGGGCAGCGGCGACCGGAGTCGATGGGGCAGAGGCGGGGCGAGTTGCGCGGCGGAGTGCTGCCGTAGAACAGCAAAAATAATGCGGGAGAAATAGTAGCAGTAGGAGGGGGCAAGCGGTGGCAACCGTGGGCGAGTGGCATGGCGGCGCGAGCGCGATGAAGCGGCCGCAGGGTAGGGGCTGTGCGAGGTGGTGGGCGCGGGCACGCGCGCGGGCACTCGCGCGGTCAGGGCCATGGTGGCCGCGAGCGGGAGCTCCGGCGATGGTGGTTGCACAGCGGTGCAGGAACAGGAGGCGAAGGCGATACGCGCGTCTAGTGCATGCCCAAATGGCGCGGAGCACGGCCAGGAAAGACGGGCATGGCGGCGCATGCAGGGGCACGGTCCTGGCGCACGGTGGTTGCGGCCTACAGCGACGGGAGCAAGGGGAAAGGGCGGGGGAAGCGGAGGAGGGGCTCACAGGGAAGCGGGAGGGGCATGGCAGCTGGCTCGGAGGCCACCCGTTGGGAGGAGGACAACGTCGGCGGTGGCGGTGCTCTGGTGAGGGGCGTCGGGGACGGCGACGTGCGTCGGGGCGATGGGGTCGGCTGCCCCTGAGTGCTCAACCCAGAATCGGGGGGGGGGGGGGGGGAGGAGAGACTGATGGAAATATGCCCTAGAGGCAATAATAAAATGTTTATTATTATATTTCCTTGTTCATGATAATTGTCTATTGTTCACGCTATAATTGTATTAAGCGGAAACCGTAATACATGTGTGAATACATAGACCACAATATGTCCCTAGTAAGTCTCTAGTTGACTAGCTCGTTGATCAATAGATGGTTGTGCTTTCTTGGCCATGGACATTGGATGTCGTTGATAACGGGATCACATCATTTGGAGAATGATGTGATGGATAAGACCCAATCCTGAGCATAGCACAAGATCATGTAGTTTGTTTGCTAAAGCTTTTCTAATATCAAGTATCATGTCCTTAGACCATGAGATTGTGCAACTCCCGGATACCGTAGGAATGCTTTGGGTGTATCAAACGTCACAACATAACTGGGTGACTATAAAGGTGCAATACAGATATCTCCAAAAGTGTTTGTTGGGTTGGCACAAATCGAGACTGGGATTTGTCACTCCGTATGACGGAGAGGTATCTCTGGGCCCACTCGGTAATGCATCATCATAATGAGATCAATGTGACCAAGGATTTAGCCATGGGATCATGTGTTACAGAACGAGTAAAGAGACTTGCAGGTAACAAGATTGAACGAGGTACGGGATACCGGTGGTTGAATTTCGGGCAAGTAACATACCGATGGACAAAGGGAATTGTATACGGGATTGATTGAATCCCCAACATCGTGGTTCATCCGTTGAGATCATCGTCGAACATGTGGGAGCCAATATGGGTATCCATATCCTGCTATTGTTTATTGGCTGGAGAGGCATCTCGGTCATGTCTGCATGGTTCCCGAACCCGCAGGGTCTACTAAGGTTCGGTGACGCTAGAGTTGTAATGGGAATTATATGTGGTTACCGAAAGTTTTTCGGAGTATCAGATGAGATCTCGGACGGCACGAGGAGTTGAGGAATTGTCCGGAGGTAAAGATTTATATATGGGAAGTCCTATTTTGGCCACCAGAAAATGTTTAGGATTTTTCGGTATTGTACCGGGAAGGTTCAAGAAGGTTCCGAAGTGGGGCCCACCTGCATGGGGGGACCCACATGAACGTGGGTTGTGGGGGCAAGGCCCCACACCCCTGGTCAAGGCGCACCAATATCCCCCCTTAGAAGGAATAAAATTATATCCCGAAGGGATTAGATCAAGATTCCTAAAAAAAGGGGGGGGGTAACAATTGGTGGGGAAGGGAAATGATGGGATTTCTTTCCTCCCACCTTTTCCAACGCCCCAATGGACTTGGAGGGAAATAAACCAGCCCCTCCACCCCTATATATAGTGGGGAGGAGCATGGGAGCAGGAACCCCTTGCCCCTAGCGCAGCCCTCCCACTCCAACTCCTCCTCCTCCGTTGAGCATAGTGAAGCTCAGCCGGAGAACCACGAGCTCCACCACCACGCCGTCGTGCTGCCGGAGTTCTCCCTCAACTTCTCCTCTCCCCTTGCTGGATCAAGAAGGAGGATATGTCCCCGGGTTGTACGTGTGTTGAAAGCGGAGGCGCCGTCCGTTCGACGCTTGTAATGGATCTTCCATGATTTGAATCGCCGTGAGTATGACTCCATCAACCGCGTTCTTGTCACGCTTCCGCTTAGTGATCTTCAAGGGTATGAATATGCACTCCCTCTCTCTCATTGCTAGCATCTCCTAGATTGATCTTGGTGACACGTAAGAATTTTTTTGAATTATTACTACCTTCCCCAACAGTGTTATCAGAGCTAGGTCTATGCATAGATTCTATGCATGAGTAGAACACAAGTAGTTGTGGATGATGATTTGGTCAATTTTCTTACCGTTACTAGTCCTATCTTGATTCGGCGGCATTGTGGAATGAAGAGGCCCGGACTGACCTTACACGTACGCTTACGTGAGACAAGTTCCACCGACTAACATGCACTTTCTTCATAAGGTGGCTAGCGGGTGTATGTCTCTCCCACTTTAATTGGATCGGATTTGATGAAGAGGGTCCTTATGAAGGGTAAATAGCAATTGGCATATCACCGTTGTCACTTTTGCATAGGTAAGAAACGTTCTCGCTAGAAACCCATAGCAGCTACGTAAAACATGCAACAACAATTAGAGGACGTCTAACTTGTTTTTGCAGGGTATGCTATGTGATGTGATATGGCCAAAAGGATGTGATGAATTATATATGTGATGTATGAGATTGATCATGTTCTTGTAATAGGAATCACGACTTGCATGTCGATGAGTATGACAACCAGCAGGAGCCATAGGAGTTGTCTTAATTTATTGTATGACCTGCGTGTCAATATGAGCGCCATGTAATTGCTTTACTTTAATGCTAACTGTTAGCCATTGCTACGTCTTGAGCTTGCGTTGGTTTTCCTTGAAAAGGAAAGGGTGATGCAGCAATAGTAGCGTAAGTATTTCCCTCGGTTTTTGAGAACCAAGGTATCAATCCAGTAGGAGGCTCCTCAAAAGTCCCATGCGCCTACACAAACAAACAAAGAACTAGCAACCAACGCAATAAAGGGGTTGTCAATCCCTTCACGGCCACTTGTGAAAGTGAGATCTGATAGAGATAGCATGATAAGATAAATATATTTTTGGTATTTTATAATATAGATTGGAAAAGTAAAGATGCAAATAAAAGTAGATTGAAAGCTTATATGATAAAAGATAGACCCTAGGGGCATAGGTTTCACTAGTGGCGTCTCTCAAGATAGCATAAGTAATATGGTGGGTGAACAAATTAATGTCGAGCAATTGATAGAAAAGAGAATAATTATGAGATTATCTAAGCATGATCATGTATATAGGCATCACGTCCGTGACAAGTAGACCGACTCCTGCCTGTATCTACTACTATTACTCCACACATCGACTGCTATCCAGCATGCATCTAGAGTATTAAGTTCATAAAGAACAGAGTAACAGATTAAGAAAGATGACATGGTGTAGAGGGATAAACTCATGCAATATGATATAAACCCCATCTTTTTATCCTCGATGGAGACAATACAATACATGCCTTGCTGCCCCTATTGTCACTGGGAAAGGACACCGCAAGATTGAACCCAAAGCTAAGCACTTCTGCCATTGCAAGAAAGATCAATCTAGTAGGCCAAACCAAACTGATAATTCGAAGAGACTTGCAAAAATAACTTAATCACACATAAAAGAATTCAGAGGAGATTCAAATATTTCTCATAGATAAACTTGATCATAAATTCATTGGATCTCGACAAACACACCGCAAAAAGAGTTACATCGAATAGATCTCCAAGAAGATCGAGGAGAACATGGTATTGAGATCTAAAAAGAGAGAAGAAGCCATCTAGCTAATAACTATGGACCCGAAGGTCTGCGGTAAACTACTCACAACTCATCGGAGGGGCTATGGTGTTGATGTAGAAGCCCTCCGTGGTCGATTCCCCCTCCGGTGGAGCGCCGGCGAAGGCTCCAAGATGGGATCTCGCGGATAAAGAAGGTTACGGTGGTGGAAATAGTTTTTCGTGGTCGCCTTTGATGTTCTCGGGGTACGTGGGTATATATAGGAGGAATAAGTAGGTCGGTGGACGCCCGAGGGACCCACGAGATAGGGGGGCGCGCCCTCGACCCTCGTGGCCACTGTCGGTGTCAAAACCGGCGGATCTCGGGTAGGGGGTCCCGATCTATGCGTCAAGGCTGATTGTAACAGGAAGCAAGGGACACAGATGTTTACCCAGGTTCTGGCCCTCTCGATGGAGGTAAAACCCTACTTCCTGCTTGATTAATATTGATGATATGGGTGGTACAAGAGTAGACCTACCACAAGATCGTAGAGGCTAAACCCTAGAAGCTAGCCTATGATGGTATGATTGTAATGGTGATCGGCCTTCTAAGGACCAACCTCTCCGGTCTAAGGACCAGCTCTCGCCATATCATAACGGAACGTAAGGTACCAAAACAAGGGAGCCGGGCTAACCCAACTGTAGACCCAAGACATGATTCGGAGTTGATGCATATAATGCTATAAGTTCGGGGTGCCGCACTGTTGAAAGTGTTCGGACTTGTCTTGCCGTATTATGAGGCGCCATAAGAAGCCCCTGGCAAACTGACCGTACCGAGGTGTACGGATGCAATATCAAATAAACATTTATGAGAAAAAATGCTCAAATAAGAATAGTAAGCTGACGCTATATGTGATCTCCCATTGATGAATAATACGTTTAAGCGTATGTTTACAATGGATGCATTAAGCGGAGATAAATAGGACTATTTGACATGTCCTATCAAGGGGCAGGCTGTGTACAGATAGATAAAGCAGGTATAATGATCTAAAATAGATTCCACCTGGGTATTTCCTTCTGTGCACAACGCCTGTTGCCTCCTTGGTTGTCTCTCCCATGTAAGTCCGGCAATCCGGCTCTTCTGAGGATGCTGCACTAAAGAGATGTCCTGAAAGGTAAAAGGGAAAGATTATGAAGGTATTTGGCGGTTACCCGCACTATTGACTGAGTCGTTGTTGCTCCTCCGCCTATGCCCATGGTATGTTGAGTGCGTAATTGTGTACGCGCGGCATGAATGCTACTTTGATGGGGCTTGAGCGGAAGCCGGACTGCTAATCACGCTCTTGGAATTCCTAATGATCCTGTGGCGGGGTGCTCTGGACTCGCTTGACGGTGCTTGAGGTTGTCATCGCCGGATTGGTGGTTTGCCGGAGGAGGTCGCATTGTACTTCTGCCGTGAGGGTTGCAGTATGCTCTTCTGTACGGAGAGAGCGGTCCATGTTTCCGTTGACTGTTATGACCCCGCGTGGACCTGGCATCTTGAGCTTGAGGTATGCATAATGTGGTACCGCATTGAATCTAGCAAATGCGGTTCGTCCGAGCAGTGTGTGGTAACCACTACGGAAGGGGATGATATCAAAGATTAACTCTTCACTCCGGAAGTTGTCCGGGGATCCGAAGACCACTTCCAATGTTATAGAGCCCGTACAGCAGGCCTCTACTCCAGGATTACACCTTTAAAGGTGGTTTTGGTGGGCTTGATCCTTGAAGGGTCAATGCCCATTTTGCGCACTGTGTCCTGATAAAGCAGGTTCAGGCTGCTGCCGCCGTCCACAAGGACTCGCGTGAGGTGGAATCCGTCGAAGATTGGGTCTAAGACCAATGCGGCTGAGCCGCCGTGACAGATGCTAGTAGGGTGATCCCTACGATCAAAGGTGATCGGACAAGGTGACCATGGGTTGAATTTGGGGGCGACTGGCTCCATCGCATAGACGTCCCGTAGTGCTCGCTTCCGTTCCCGCTTGGGGAGGTGAGTTGCGTAGATCATGTTGACCGTTTTCACCTGGGGGGAATTTCTTTTGCCCCCCCATGTTCGGACGCAGGGGCTCTTCGTCAACGTCGCTGTGCAGCCCCTTGTCCTTGTTTTCGGCGTTTATTTTGCCGGCCTGTTTGAACACCCAGCAGTCTCTATTGGTGTGGTTGGATGGCTTGTCCGGGGTGCCATGAATTTGGCAAGAGCGCTCCAGTATGCGGTCCAGACTAGACGGTCCCTGATTATTTCTTTTGAATGGCTTTTTCCGCTGACCGGACTTGGATCCGCTGAATCCGGCATTTACTGTCGTGTCTTCAGTGTTGTCGCCGTTGTTCCGTCGCTTATGTCTGTTGCGTCGTGGCTTGCCGTTATTATCGTGGACATCCGAAGTGCCAGAATGTGGCATGGTGCCACTGCGAGCCAACCAGCTGTCCTCGCCCGTGCAAAAGTGGGTCATTAGTGTTGTGAGAGCTGCCATGGACTTGGTTTTTCCTGGCCGAGGTGTCGAGCAAGCCACTCGTGACGGATATTATGCTTAAAAGCTGCCAGGGCTTCGACGTCCTGATAGTCAACTATTTGGTTCTTTTTAGTTAGGAACCGAGTCCAGAATTTCCTGGCTGACTCTCCGGGCTGTTGAGTAATGTGGCTCAGGTCATCCGCGTTTGGTGGTCGCACATATGTGCCCTGGAAGTTGTCGAGGAATGCGTCTTCCAGGTTTTCCCAACTGCCAATTGAATTTGCTGCCAGGCTGTTTAGCCAGTGTCGTGCTGGTCCTTTGAGCTTAAGGGGAAGATACTTGATGGCGTGTAGATCATGTGGGCCATGTGAATGTGGAGAAGGAAATCTTTGATCCATATTGCGGGGTCTGTTGTGCCATCGTATGATTTGATGTTTACGGGTTTGAACCCTTCTGGGAATTCATGATCCATCACTTCATTAGTGAAGCAGAGGGGGTGTGCGGCGCCTCTGTGCTGGGCTATGTGGCTACGCAGTTCGAATTGGTCTGGGTTGCTGTGTTTGGCCCGGCCGGACTTGTTGATAATGTATCCGGCGTGACGGTCATCGTCGCGCGCTGGGGCGCGCCCCCGTGATCCGTAGATCGATCTTGGCTGTCCTGCTTTGTTTTCCAGAATATCTTGCAGGTCTTGCCTGTTGCCTTGGGCCATAGTGTATCGGCATGGGGGTGCACGCTGGTATTCGGGCTGATATCCCGTTTTATCCCCTCCACGGGGTGGCCGGTCAGCCGTTTGGCACTCGAGTCTGTATTCCTCGGCTGCCAGGACTTCAGTCCATCTGTCTGTGAGAAGGTCTTGATCAGCTTGGAGTTGTTGTTGCTTCTTCTTCAGGCTCCTCGTAGTGGCTATAAGCCGACGCTTGAAGCGCTCCTGCTCCACGGGATCCTCAGGCACGCCAAACTCGTCGTCGCCGAGGCTAATCTCGTCTTCGGAGGGGGGCATGTAGTTGTCTTCCTCCGGGTATCCATCCGTCGCATGTTCTTTTGGGCTGACATGCTCATCTTCCTGTTCGGCCTGCTCGAAGGCGGGCTGGTCAGGGTTATATTCCTCTTCGGCGCCATCCGGATTGCTTTCGTCTCCAGGGCCGGTATTGTTGTGGCGGGGCTTGGAGCGGCGCTGACGACGCCCATGCTTTGCTTTCCTTCCTGAGGGGTTATCCTCCGTTGCCTCGTCGCCATTGGTTTCCTTCGGAGTGTCCACCATATATATATCGTATGAGGAGGTGGCCGTCCACCGCCCTGTGAGCGGTGGCTCCTGTAATTCTCCTGCATCTTCGTCCATACCGTTGATGTCTTCGGAGTAGAAGTCTAGCACATCGGTTAAATCATCGACTGTGGCAATGAAGTGGGTGGTGGGTGGGCAACAAATTTCGTCGTCGCCTGCTTCCCACTCAAGCCGGACATAGTTCGGCCCAGAGCCTCCAGACAAAGAGAGAGACTTCAATGAGTTCGGCATGTCACCAAAGGGTGAGTGCTGAAAGATGTCCGCAGCGGTGAACTCCATTACCGGAGCCCAACCAGGCTCGGTGGGCTCGGGAAAGGGTAGACTGGAACCTACAATCGGATACGAGTCCGGGGGTCCGGAGTCACAGGCTTCCTCAGAAGTGAGGCCTGTGTTCGGCTCCACCGCCGATGAGGGTACGGCCTACGGGGCGGGGTCCATCCCTCCGTCCCTAGGCAACGCAGCTTGCTCCGGATTTGAGTCCAGGGCTGCTGCAGGGGTGATATCCCGAGAGTTGTCCGACAGCAGGTCCAGGCCATGCTCGTCGTGACAGTCCGGTGCACCTGGCGCGGGCCCGAATCCATCGAAGATCAAGTCTCAGCGGATATCCGTCGTGTAGTTCAGGTTTCCGAACCTGATTTGATGTCCAGGGGCGTAGCTGTCGATCTACTCCAGATGGCCAAGCGAATTGGCCCGCAGTGCGAAGCCGCCGAACATGAAGATATGTCCGGGAGGAAAGTCTCGCCCTGGACTGCGTCGTTGATGATGATTGAAGGAGCCATCAAGCTCGGCAGTGACGACACAGAGGAACTCTCAATGAAAGCACCAATGTCGGTGTAAAAACCGGCGGATCTCGGGTAGGGGGTCCCGATCTGTGCGTCTAGACTGATGGTAACAGGAAGCAAGGGACACAGATGTTTACCCAGGTTCAGCCCTCTCGATGGAGGTAAAACCCTACTTCCTGCTTGATTAATATTGATGATATGGGTAGTACAAGAGTAGATCTACCACTTGATCATAGAGGCTAAACCCTAGAAGCTAGCCTATGATGGTATGATTGTAATTGTGATCGGCCTTCTAAGGACCAACCTCTCTGGTTTATATAGACACCGAGGAGGGCTAGGGTTTACATGGAGTCGGTTATAAGGAAGGAAACACAATAACCGGATCGCCAAGCTTGCCTTCCTCGCAAAGGAGAGTCCCATCCGGACACGGGCCGAAGTCTTGAGTCTTGTATCTTCATGCTTCAATAGTCCGGACGTTGTACACAGTCCGGCTGTCCGGATACCCCTAATCCAGGACTCCCTTAGCCGCCTCGACTGCTTCTTGACTTGCACTCCAAGTCCTCTGGATCACATTCGTTCCAAAAATCACGCTCCCGAAGGTTTCATTCCGTTTGGACTCCGTTTGATATTCCTTTTCTTTGAAACACTGTAATAGGCAAAAAACAGCAATACGGGCTGGGCCTCCGGTTAGTAGGTTAGTCCCAAAAATGATATAAATGTGTAAACTAAAGCCCATAAACATCCAAAACAGGTAATATAATAGCATGGAACAATCAAAACTTATAGATACGTTGGAGATGTATCAAGCATCCCCAAGCTTAATTGCTGCTAGTCCTCGAGTAGGTAAATGATAAAAACAGAATTTTTGATGTGGAATGCTACCTAGCATAATTCTCAATGTAATTTTCTTTATTGTGGCATGAATGTTCAGATCCAAATGATTCAAAATAAAAGTTCATATTGACATAAGAAATAGTAATACTTCAAGCATACTAATCAAAGCAATCATGTCTTCTCAAAATAACATGGCTAAAAAAAGTTCATCCCTACAAAATCATATAGTTAGGCTATGCTTCATTTTCATCACACAAAAATGCTCCCAAATTATACACCCCCGATGACAAGCCAAGCAATTGTTTCGTACTTAAATAATCTCAAACCTTTTCAACTTTCACGCAATACATGAGCGTGAGCCATGGATATAGCACTATGGGTGGAATAGAATATGATAATGGGGATTGTGTGGAGAAGACAAAAAGGAGAAAGTCTCACATTGACGAGGATAATCAACAGGCTATGGAGATGCCCATAAATTGATGTCAACATGAGGAGTAGGGATTGCCATGCAACGGATGCACTAGAGCTATAAATGCATGAAAGCTCAACAAAAGAAACTAGTGGGTGTGCATCCAACTTGCTTGCTCACGAAGACCTAGGGCATTTTGAGGAATCCCATCGTAGGAATATACAATCCAAGTTCTATAATGAAAAATTCCCACTAGTATATGAAAGTGACAACATATGAGACTCGCTATATGAAGAAGATGATGCTACTTTGAAGCACAAGTGTGGAAAAAGAGATAGTAACATTGCCCCCTTTTTATTTATTTTCTTTTTTTCCTTTTTTCTTTTTCTTTATTTTTTGGGATTTTTTTTCTTTTTGGCCTTTTTTGGCCTTTCTTTTTTTTGGCCTTTTTTATTTGCGGACAATGCTCAAATAATGATGATCATCACACTTTTATTGATTTACAACTCATGAATTACAACCCAAAACAAGGACAAGATATCACTCTATATGAATGCCTCCGGCGGTGTACCGGGATGGGCAATGAATCAAGAGTGACATGTATAAAAAATTATGCATGGTGGCTCTGCCACAAATACGATGTCAACTACATGATCATGCAAGGCAATATGACAATAATGATGCATGTCACAATGATAAACATAACGGTGGAAAGTTGCATGGCAATATATCTCGGAATGGCTATGGAAATGCCATAATAGGTAGGTATGGTGGCTGTTTTGAGGAAGATATAAGGAGGTTTATGTGTGATAGAGCGTATCATATCACGGGGTTTGGATGCACCGGCGAAGTTTGCACCAACTCTCAAGGTGAGAAAGGGCAATGCACGGTACCGTAGAGGCTAGTAATAGTGGAAAGGTGAGAGTGCGTATAATCCATGGACTCAACATTAGTTAGAAAAGAACTCATATACTTATTGCAAAAATCTACAAGTCATCAAAAACCAAGCTCTACGCGCGTACTCCTAGGGGGATTGATTGGTAGGAAAAGACCATCGCTCGTCCCCGACCGCCACTCACAAGGATGCACAATCCAAGGACACCTCATGTTTCAAATTTGTTACACAACTTTAACCATACGTGCACGCTACGGGACATGATAACTTCAACACAAGCATTCTTTAAATTCATAATCACCCAACTAGCATGACTTTAATATCACTACCTCCATATCTCAAAACAATTATCAAGTATCAAATTGATCATAGCATCTAATTCACTTCCTATGATAGTTTTTATTATACCCAACTTGGATGCCTACCATTCTAGGACCAATTTTATAACCATAGCAAATAACAAATACCATGCTGTTCTAAGAGACTCTCAAAATAATATAAGTGAAGCATGAGAGACTAACAATTTCTACAAAATTAAGCCACCGCCGTGCTCTAAAAGATATAAGTGAAGCACTAGAGAAAAAACTATCTAGCTCAAAAGATATAAGTGAAGCACATAGAGTATTCTAATAAATTCCAATCAAGGGCTTCTCCCAAAAGGTGTGTGCAGCAAGGATGATTGTGGAAAACTAAAAAGTAAAAACTAATATCATACAAGACGCTCCAAGCAAAACACATATCATATGGCGAATAAAAATATAGCTCCAAGTAAAGTTACCAATGAATGAAGATGAAAGAGGGGATGCCTTCCGGGGGCACCCCCAAGCTTAGGATTTTGGCTATTCTTGAATATCTTGGGGTGACATGGGCATCCCCAAGCTTAGGCTTTTGCCACTCCTTATTCCATAGTCCATCAAATCTTTACCCAAAACTTGAAAACTTCACAACACAAAACTCAACAGGAAATCTCATAAGCTCCGTTAGTGAAAGAAAGCAAAACCACCACATAAGGTATTGTAATGAACTCATTCTTTATTTATATTGGTGTTAAACCTACTGTATTTCAAGTTCTCTATGGTTCATACCACTTAATACTAGCCATAGATGCATCAAAATAAGCAAACAACACACAAAACACAGAATTTGTCAAAAATAGAACAGTCTGTAGCAATCTGTAACCATCGAAAACTTTTGGAACTCTAAAAATCCTACCAAAATAGGAAGTCCTGAGAAATTTTTCTATTGATCTATATCAAAAAGAATAACCGCAAGAGCACGTTTCTGTGAATTAACAAAACTAATTTCGTGCGTGCAAAGTTTCTGTTTTTCAGCAGAATCAAATTAACTATCACCATAGGTTATCCTATAGGTTCTACTTGGCACAAACACTAATTAAAACATAAAACACATCTAAGCAGAAGGTAGATGCAAAAAAAATTACTAAACAGAAACAAAAACAGAAAACACAAATAAAATTGGGTTGCCTCCCAACTAGCGCTATCGTTTAACGCCCCTAGCTAGGCATAAAAGCGAGGATAGATCTAAGTAGTGCCATCTTTGGCACTCAATTCATAGGTAGCTCGCATGATAGATTCATAAGGTAATTTAATTTTCTTTCTTGGAAAGTGCTCCATGCCTTTCCTTAATGGAAATTGGAATCTAATATTCCCTTCCTTCATATCAATAATCGCGCCAATCATTCGAAGGAAAGGTCTACCAAGAATAATAGGGCAAGAAAGATTGCAATCTATATCAAGAACGATAAAATCTACGGGCACCAAATTTCTATTTGCAACAATGAGAACATCATTGATCCTTCCCATTGGTTTTTTAATGCTGGAATCCGCAAGGTGCATATTCAAGGAGCAATCATCAAGATCATGGAAACCTAGAATATCACATAAAGTTTTCAGAATCGTGGAAATACAAGCACCCAAATCACATAAAGCATAACACTCATGGTCTTTAATTTTAATCTTTACAGTAGGCTCCCACTCATAATTAAGTTTTCTAGGTATAGAAACTTCCAAATTAAGTTTTTCATCATAAGATTGCAGTAAGGCATCAACAATATGTTTGGTAAAAGCTTTATTTTGACTATAAGCATGAGGAGAATTCACAATAGATTGCAACAAGGAAATACAACCTTCTAAAGAGCAATTATCATAATTAAATTCCTGAAAATCCAAGATAGTGGGTTCAATGCTATTTAAAGTCTTGACCACTCCAATCCCACTTTTACCAAATTTAGCATCAAGATCTAAAAACTCCGAATCATTGGGACGCCTTTTAACTAAAGTTGACTCATCTCCAGTCCCATTATTATTAAGATTCATATTGGATCTAATAGGGGACACATCAATAACTTTAAGATCTTCATCGTTATTTTCACGGAAACTAGAAGAACACGCCTTTACAAAGCAATCTTTCTTAGCACGCAATCTAGCGGTTCTTTCTTTGCACTCATCAATGGACACTCTCATTGCTTTTAGAGACTCATTGACATCATGCTTAGGAGAAGTAGATCTAAGTTTCAAAGAATCAACATCAAGCGAGAGTCTATCAACGTTCCTAGCCAAATCATCAACTTTAATTATTTTTCTTCAAGCAAGGCGTTAAAATTCTTTTGAGAGATCATAAATTCTTTCACACTATTCTCAAAATCAGAGGGCATCTTATTAAAATTACCATAAGAATTATTGTAGGAATTTCCATAATTATTAGAGGAATTACTAGGGAACGGTCTAGGATTGAAGTTTCCTCTACTGAAACTATTCCTACCAACAAAATTCACATCCATAGATTCATTATTATTCTCAATCAAAGTAGACAAAGGCATATCATTGGGATCAATAGGAGCACTCTTAGTAGAAAACAATTTCATAAGTTCATCCATCTTTCCACTCAAAACATTAATTTCTTCTATAGCATGCACTTTTTTACTAGTCGATCTTTCGGTGTGCCGTTGAGAATAATTAGCCATAATATTATCAAGAAGTTTTTTAGCATCTCCTAAAGTGATTTCCATAAACGTGCCTCCTGCGGCCGAATCTAAAAGATTTCTAGAAGAAAAATTCAATACGGCATAAATTTTTTGTATGATCATCCATAAATTCAAACCATGAGTAGGGCAATTGCGAATCATCAATTTCATTCTTTCCCAAGATTGGGCAACATGCTCATGATCAAGTTGTTTAAAATTCATAATATCGTTCCTAAGAGTGATGATCTTAGCGGGAGGAAAATACTTAGATATAAAAGCATCTTTGCACTTATTCCATGAATCAATACTATTCTTAGGCAAAGACGAAAACAAAACTTTAGCACGATCTCTAAGTGAAAATGGAAATAACTTCAATTTAACAATATCATTATCCGTATCTTTCTTCTTTTTCATATCACACAAATCCACAAAGGTTTTTAGATGAGTAGCGGCATCTTCACTAGGAAGGCCGGCGAATTGATCTTTCATAATAAGATTCAGCAAAGCAGTAGTGATTTCACAAGAATCAACATCATTAAGAGGAGCAATCGGAGTACTAAGGAAATCATTATTATTGGTATTGGAGAAATCACACAATTTGGTATTATCTTGCACCATGGCGACAAGTAATCCAACACACAAGCAAACGGAAAAAGGCAAGCGAAAAAGAGAGAGGAGATTGGCAAAGAGAGGGCGAATAAAACAGCAAGGGTGAAGTGGGGGAGAAGAAAACGAGAGGCATATGGCAAATAATGTAAATGCGAGGGATATGAGTTTGTGATGGGTACTTCGTATGTCTTGACTTGAGCGAAGACCTCCCCGGCAACGGCGCCAGAAATCCTTCTTGCTACGTCTTGAGCTTGCGTTGGTTTTCCTTGAAGAGGAAAGGGTGATGCAGCAATAGTAGCGTAAGTATTTCCCTCAGTTTTTGAGAACCAAGGTATCAATCCAGTAGGAGGCTCCTCAAAAGTCCCATGCACCTACACAAACAAACAAAGAACTTGCAACCAACGCAATAAAGGGGTTGTCAATCCCTTCACGGCCACTTGTGAAAGTGAGATCTGATAGAGATAATATGATAAGATAAATATATTTTTGCTATTTTATAATATAGATTGGAAAAGTAAAGATGCAAATAAAAGTAGATTGAAAGCTTATATGATAAAAGATAGACCCGGAGGCCATAGGTTTCACTGGTTGCTTCTCTCAAGATAGCATGAGTATTACGGTGGGTGAACAAATTACTGTTGAGCAATTGATAGAAAAGTGAATAATTATGATATTATCTAGGCATGATCATGTATATAGGCATCACGTACGTGACATGTAGACCGACACCTGCCTGCATCTACTACTATTACTCCACACATCGACCGCTATCCAGCATGCATCTAGAGTATTAAGTTCATAAAGAACAGAGTAACGCATTAAGAAAGATGACTTGATGTACAGGGATAAACTCATGCAATATGATATAAACCCCATATTTTTATCCTCGATGGCCACAATACAATGAGTGCCTTGCTGCCCCTGCTATCACTGGGAAAGGACACCGCAAGATTGAACCCAAAGCTAAGCACTTCTCCCCTTGCAAGAAAGATCAATCTAGTAGGCCAAACCAAACTGATAATTCAAAGAGACTTGCAAAGATAATTTAATCACACATAATAGAATTCAGAGGAGATTCAAATATTTCTCATAGATAAACTTGATCATAAACCCACAAGTCATAGGATCTTGACAAACACACCGCAAAAAGAGTTACATCGAATAGATCTCCAAGAAGATCAAGGAGAACATGGTATTGAGATCCAAAAAGAGAGAAGAAGCCATCTAGTTAATAACTATGGACCCGACGGTCTGTGGTAAACTACTCACAACTCATCGGAGGGGATATGGTGTTGATGTAGAAGCCCTCCGTGGTTGATTCCCCCTTCGGCAGAGCGGAGGCGAAGGCTCCAAGATGGGATCTCGCGGATACATAAGGTTACGGTGGTGGAAATAGTTTTTCATGGTCTCCTTTGATGTTCTCGGGGTACGTGGGTATATATAGGAGGAAGAAATAGGTCGGTGGACTCCCGAGGGGCCCACGAGATAGGGGGCGCACCCAGTTGGTGTGGGCGTGCCCTCGACCCTCGTGGCCGCCTCGACTGCTTCTTGACTTGCACTCCAAGTCCTCTGGGTCATGTTCGTTCCAAAAATCACGCTCCCGAATGTTTCATTCCATTTGGACTCCGTTTGATATTCGTTTTCTTCGAAACACTGAAATAGGCAAAAACGGCAATACGGGCTGGACCTCCAGTTAGTAGGTTAGTCCCAAAAATGATATAAATGTGTAAAGTAAAGCCCATAAACATCCAAAATGGGTAATATAATATCATGGAACAATCAAAAATTATAGATACGTTGGAGACGTATTAGACATGGCGAGACAACTTCATGAAGACACGATGATGGAGATCATGGTGTCATGCCGGTGACGATGGTGATCATGTCGCGCCTCAAAGATGGAGATCAAAAGCGCAAGATGATATTGGCCATATCATGTCACTTTATGAATTGCATGTGATGTTTGTCATGTTTACATCTTATTTTCTTAGAATGATGGTAGCATAAATAAGATGATCCCTCACTAAAATTTCAAGGAATGTGTTCCCCCTAACTATGTACTGTTGCAAAGGTTCGTTGTTTCGAAGCACCACATGATGATTGGGTGTGATAGATGCTAACGTTCGCATACAACGGGTGTAAGCTAGATTTACACTTGCGAAACACTTAGGTTGACCTGACGAGCCTAGCATGTACAGACATGGCCTTGGAACACGAGAGACCGAAAGGTCAAACATGAGTTGTATGGTAGATGCGATCAACATGGAGATGTTCACCATTGATGACTAGTCCGTCTCATGTGATGATCGGACATGGCTTAGTTGATTCGGATCATGTATCACTTAGATGACTAGAGGGATGTCTATCTGAGTGGGAGTTCATTAAATAATTTGATTAGTTGAACTCATTATCATGAACATAGTCTAAATTGTCCTTGCAAATTATGTTGTAGATTAATAGCTCACACTTTAGCTCCCTGTTTTAATACGTTCCTAGAGAGACTAAGTTGAAAGATATTGTGAGCAATTGTGCGGATTGTCCTCACTGCTACACAGAAGGCTTCTGTCCTTGATGCACCGCTCCGTGTGCCAACCCCTCTAGCATCGTCTATGGATGTTATGAACATCTGGCAGACACGTTCTGATGACTACTTGATAGTTTATTGCGCCATGCTTTACGGCTTAGAATCGGGGCTCCAAAGGCGTTTTTGAACGCCATGGAACATATGAGATGTTCCAAGAGCTGAAATTGGCATTTCAGACTCATGCCTCGTGTTGAGAGGTTTGAGACCTCTGACAAGATCTTTGCCTACAAGATGGAGGAGAATAGCTCAGCCAGTGAGCATGTGCTTAGAATGTCTGGGTACTTCAATCGCTTGAATCAAGTGGGAGTTAATCTTCCAGATAAGAGAGTGATTGACAGAGTTCTCCAGTCACTATCACCAAGCTATTAGAGCTTCGTGATGAACTATAACATGCAAGGGAAGATGATCCCGGAGTTGTTCGTCATGCTTAAGGCCGTGAAGGTAGAAATAAGGAAGGAGCATCAAGGGTTGATGGTTAACAAGACCACTGGTTTCAAGAAGGGCAAGGGAAAGAAGGAAACTTCATGAATGGCAAGCCAGTTGCCGCTCCAGTGAAGAATCCCAAGAACCCAAACCCGAGATGAAGTGCTTCTATTAGGGGAATGGTCACTAGTAGCAGAACTGCCTCAAATACTTGGTAGATAAGAAGGCTGGCAACTTCAACAAAAGTATATTTGATATATGTGTTATTGATGTGTACCTTACTAGTACTCCTAGTAGCACCTAGGTATTAGATATCGGTTCAGTTGCTCATACTGGTAACTTGAAACAAAAGCTACGAATAAACGGATACTAGCTAAGAGCAAGGTGACGATGTGTGTTGGAAGTGTTTCCGAGGTTGATGTGATCACCATATCGCACGCTCCCTCTACCTTCGGGATTAGTGTTAAACCTAGATAAATGTTGTTTGCATTGGTGTCTGCGTTGAGCATGAACATGATTAAATCATGTTTATTGCAATACGGTTATTCATTTAAGTTAATAATGGTCATTCTGTTTACATGAATAACACCTTCTATGGTCATGCACCCAATGTGAATGGTTTATTAAATCTCGGTCGTAGTGATACACTTGTTCATAACAGTGATGCCAAAAGATGTAGAGTTGATAATGGTAGTACCACTTTCTTGTGGCACTGCAGCTTAGGTCATATTGGTGTAAAGCGCATGAAGAACCTCCACGCAGATGGACTTTTGAAGTCACTTGATTTTGAATCACTTGACACATGCGAACCATGCCTCATTGGCAAGATGACTAAAACCCGTTTTTGGAACAATACAACGGGCAAGTGACTTGTTGGAAATCATACATGCTGATGTGTGCGGTCCGACGAGTGTTGACGCATGCGGTGGATATCATTATTTTCTCACCTTCACCGATGAAATGAGTAGATATGGGCATGTTTACTTAATAAAGCACAAGTCTGAAACATTTGAAAAGTTCAAGCAATTTCAGAGTTGTCAGGACCTCGACTCAATGCCACATCGATCTAGCATGTAACACCTCATATCACTTTGCGGCCTCACGCACGGTATTCCCACGGGTGTCACCTTACCTTTTCCCGGGACCGTTTGCGCCTTTTGGCACACGTATATGATAGTGTCGCTAGCATCCATATGATAAGGAGCCCGGGCTGACATGACTAGTCGTAAACCCAAAGTGGCACAGACTTACAGGGACAGGCATCCATGACCCATCATCGAACGTGTCGGTCATCAGCAAGTGGGTCCGGGCTGTAGCTCTGGGCTAGCAGGACTCCGGTAAACCGGGCTGTAGCGGGCTAACAGGACTCCGGTACTCAATGCGTGACATTTCCCCGAAGGGACAGACACTGGAACGAAGAAGGACACATGCCGGCCAGCCTAAGTGTTCCGGAGCAGTAGCAAGCTACCATGGCTCAATGGAAACACTAGGAGACATTTCCCGGTAAGAGAGGCTACTAAAGATAAACAACTAGATAGTCAGATCCCACACATACCAAGCATTTCAATCATACACACAATATGCTCGATATGTGCAAATACAACAAGGCATCACAACATGACTCTACGACACAAGTAAGTTTTCATTTGGCTCCGAGGAGCGGGATATTACAAACAGGGGTCTCATGACCCAACATTCAGAGCATACAAACCAAAGCACAGGCGCAAGCTATGATGTCTGAGTACAGACATCTATAAATGAAAAAGGCTGAGAAGCCTGACTATCTACCAGATCCTGCCGAGGGCACAAGATCATAGCTGAGGTAACAAGCTAAACGTCGAAGTCCACGCGGAACTACTAGCGAGACCGAAATCTCTCTGCAAAAACATAAAATAGGCAAACGTGAGTACAAATGTACCCAGCAAGACTTACATCAGAACTAACTACATATGCTTCATTATCAACAAAGGCGAATGGTGGGGTTTAACTGCAGCAAGCCAGCTTTGACTCGGTGGCTATCCTGAACTACGACTGCAAGCGACTCTTTTGAGGTGGCGCACACGAGTCCACATATTCACCATATCAATACACCACTATGGATCCGCTCCCGTCTCCCTACGAGAACGCCATCCATAGCACTCACGCTTATCTTGCGTATTTTAGAGTATCCACTTTCACTTGTCTATGAACTGATATAAGCAACCCAGAAGTACTTTACCGCGGACACGGCTATTCGAATAGATGATGTTAACCCTGCAGGGGTGTACTTCTTCATACATGTTTCCACCACTTAGCGTCTGCACATGACATGTGCTCGACAGACTTCAAGCGAAAGCCGACGTGGGTGTAGACCACGACCTACCTAAACACATAAGTCTCTAGTCCAGGTTTATCGCCTATTCGGGTTCCATCCATGAGGAGATCCGGCCGGAGTTTCGCTCACAGCCCCAAACGATGTGTGCAGGGTTCTTGAGACACCAAACGGGCGCCCGGTACACCGTGCCACGTACCTACCGCACCGCAGCCCACCCCGCAGGTCAGCGCTGTCCACGGCCTCCAGCATACTACAAACACCAGAAACTACTTGCAACTCGTGGACAGAGGACAAGGGTGAATAAGAAGTCGAGCGGGGTCATATTTCAGGGCCCAATGTATGGTAGTAGCTGAATCATGGATCACAAACACAGAACTCAGTTCCTGAGGACGGCTTCAATGAGACAACCCACCATGTACTCCTACATGGCCTCTCACCGTTACCTTTTACCAAATCGTGTTCACACACTTAGCTCACACACAATAGGACATGTTCACACGCCTCTGATTCATTCCCGATGAATCAGACCTGACTCAACTCTAAGCAGTAGCAGGCATGACAAACAAACATGAATGAGTAGGCACAACAGGGCTCAAATAACTCCTACTCATACTAGTGGGTTTCATCTATTTACTGTGGCAATGACAGGTCATGCAGAGGATAAAGGGGTTCAGCTACCGCAGCAAGTAACAAATAACTCGTTGTTGCTCTAATGCAGTAAAAGAGAGCATGGCGAGAGAGTAGGATTGTATCGGAATGAACAAGGGGGTTTTGCTTGCCTGGCACTTCTGAAGATAGTATTGAGTCTTCATCAGTGTCGACGATCACATCGTTGGTATCACGTCTATCGAGAGGGGACAAATACCGGCAACACAGAAGGGAACACAATCAATGCAATGCACAATATGATGCATGATCATGACATGGCAAAATGAGTGTGTTGGGCTAATGCAACTATAAACCAGATTAAATGAAGTTGGTTTGAACCGAGGGTTCAAATTCCAACTCCACATGTGATTATTTAAATGCCATTCATTTGTTTTGTCCAAAACAGAGGACAAACATTGTTCAAACATGCATGAAAATGGTACAGATGGATTCCTTGAATTTTTTTGATAATTTTTCATATATAATTTGTTTGATTTGGAGTCACGGTTGAATTACTATGATTTTTAGAAGTTTTAGCTATTTTCTGAAATAAATAAATCGTTTAGATTTATTTAAAATCTAGAAAAGGTTTTACTGCGTCAGCATGACGTTGGCATGACGTCAGCAGGTCAACAGGGGCTGGTCCGGGTCAAACATGACCAGCGGGGTCCACACGTCAGTGACACAAGTGACTAACAGAGTTAATTAATTCTAACTAATCAAATTAATAGCCACAGGGCCCACTGTCAGTGTCAGCAGGGGTAATTAGTCCTAAACTAATCTTGTCAGGTGCAGGGCCCACGCGTGTTAATCCCGGGGAGGTCAAATCCCTGGTCAGCGGGGTCAAACCCGCCGGCGACTCGACGCCGGCGAGGCCAGACACGGCGGCGAGGCTCGGATTTGGTCCTCCGTCGACCAAATCGACGGCGGAGATGCGCTACGCGTAGCTGGGGAGCTCGCGCATCGAGTGGTGGTGGCGGTTGGGCTCGGGATGGTCGGAAAGGACGCCGGCGATGACGTTGGCGACTGCCGGAGCTCAGGCGAGCTCGGGGTGGTCGCTA
Source organism: Triticum aestivum (assembly GCF_018294505.1). Taxonomy (NCBI): domain Eukaryota; kingdom Viridiplantae; phylum Streptophyta; class Magnoliopsida; order Poales; family Poaceae; genus Triticum; species Triticum aestivum. Next base: position 246,567,961 of record NC_057813.1, read on the forward strand.
GGAGGCACGGCAGGAGGAGCTGGTGGTGGCTACGGGCTACTGAGGTTGCGGTGAGCACGACGGTGGGCTCGGGAGTGAGCTGCGGTGGCTATGGCCACGGCCACGCCATGGCCGGCGGCGAGAAGCTCTCGGCCGCGGTGGTTAGCACGACTACAGTGGCCTTACAGGGCAAAGGATAGGGGAAATCGGTTCAGGGGCTCACGGGGATCATGCAGGGAGGGTCAGCGAGCTCGGGGAAGCACGAACGGCGGCGAATCGATGATGAGGTTGACGGCGGCCGAAGGTTGAAGATGAGCTTGAGGGCGACGCTGCAGGGCTTCCGGAGGGCCGTGGATCGGTGGGGAGGAAGAGGGGGTCGAGGCGGAGCTCCTGAGCCCAGCGGCAGGGCGAGGGGTGGTCGGTGGCCGCGGCGAACGGCGTCGGTGGCGATGGCTGCGTTCGGGCGAGTGAGAGAGAGGAAGCAGAGGGGAGGAGGGCCACGGGGAGAGTGATAGAGAGGTCGAGGGGGTTCGGCATCTCCGTGGCGTCGTCTAGGCGCATCGGAGAGGGGCCAGGTAGGCAGGGAGGGAGGAGGTGGCCGGCGCGGGGCGGGCACGCGCCTCCGTCCTTCTGGCGAGGGAGGAAGACGACAGGAAGGAGGCGGTGATGGGCTGGGCCGTTGGAGCTGGGCCGGTTGGTGGGCGCCAGGTAAGTCCAGGTGGGTTCTCTCTCTCTTTCTTTCTCTTTTCTATTTTCTGCAATTGGTTTTGATTTGATTTAAAATATCAAATCATTTTTCTAAAACTTTCTGTAAATTGTATGTGAGCTCAGGAACTAGTCCAAGGTCACAGGCAACTTACAAAAATATTTGAACTTTATTTCTTATATAATAGAAATAAATTCAACTCAAATATGTCATTGGTTTAAGTCAAAGGCCCAAAAATAAATAATTCTGTGATTCCAAAAATATTGGTTTGAATTTTACCTCTTACCAATATTTTCACAGAGTAACAGGAACATTTCTTTGGACTCATTTGATGAGATTTAAATGTTGGTTATTTTTAGAGGTCTTCTGAGGCTTTTGAAAATTCCTCAATTCAAATTTTATTTGAATTAAAACATGATGCTCACATGAGGGTCTAGCCTAGTGCATAACAGGACCAGGGATGTGACAAGAGTGAAGTTGAGAATCATCGTAACAAGAAGATCAAGTTCCTACAATATGATCAAGGGGAGAGTAACTGAGTTATGAGTTTGGCAATCACTTAAGACAAGGTGGAATCGTTTCACAGTTGACGCCACCTGGAACACCATAGCGTAATGGTGTGACCAAACGTCGTAATCACACTCTGTTGGATATGGTGCGATCTATGATGTCCCTTACCGATCTACCGCTATCGTTTTGGGGTTATGCATTAGAGACAACTACATTCACATTATTAGGGCACCATCTAGTCCATGGAGATGACACCGTATGAACTATGGTTTGGCAATAAACCTAAGTTGTCGTTTCTTAAGGTTTAGGGCTGCGATGCTTATGTCGATACGCTTTAGCCAGAAAAGCTCGAACCCAAAGCGGACAATTGTGTCTTCATAGAATACCCAAAGAAGACGATTGGGTATACCTTCTATCTCAGATCTGAGGGCAGAGTGTTTGTCACTAAGAACATGTCCTTTCTCGAGAAAGAGTTTCTCTCGAAAGAATTGAGTGGGAGGAAGATACAACTTGATGAGATTGTTGAACCTTTACTTCAACTAGAGAGTAGCGCAGCACAGAAAGATGTTTCTGTGGCACCTACATCAGTTGAAGACAAAGCTAATGATGATGATCATGAAGCTTCAGATTAAGTTACTATCAAACCTCGTAGGTCGACAAGGGTGCATACAACTTCTGAGTGGTAACCCTGTCTTAAAAGTCATGTTGTTGGACAACGGTGAACCTATGAGCTATGGAGAAGTGATGGTGGGCACGGATTCCTACAAAAATAGCCAGGAGCCATGAAATCCGAGATAGGATCCATGTATGAGAAGAAAGTATGGACTTTGGTGGACTTGCCCGATGATGGGCAAGCCATTGAGAATAAATGGATCTTTAAGAAGAAGACATATGTTGATAGTAATGTCACCATTTATGAAGCTCGACTTGTCTCAAAGAAGTTTCTGACAAGTTCAAGGAGTTCACCATGATGAGACTCTCTCAATCATAGTGAAGTTGAAGTCTGTTAGAATTATGTTAGCAGTTGCTGCATTTTCATTTACAAAATCTGGCAGATGGATGTCAAAACAAAGTTTCCATGACGGTTTCCGTGAGGAAAGGTTGTATGTGATACAACCAAAAGGTTTTGTCGATCCTAAGGATGCTAGAAGGTATGCAAGCTCCAGCGATCCTTCTATGGACTAGAGCAAGCATCTCGGAGTTGGAACATACACTTTGATGAGGTGATCAAAGCTTTTGGGTTTATACAAAGTTTGCAAGAAACTTGTATTTACAAGAAAGAGTGGGCGCACTACAACATTTCTGATAAGTATATGTGGATGACATATTTTTGATCGGAAATGATGTAGAATTTTTGGAAAGCATAAAGGGTTGTTTGAATGGAGTTTTTCAAAGGAAGACCTGGGTAAAGCTGCTTACATATTGGGTATCAAGATCTATAGAGATAGATCAAGATGCCTGATAAGACTTTCACAGAGCACATACCTTGACATGATTTTGAAGTAGTTCAAAATGGATCAGTCAAAGAAGGATTTCTTGCTTAAGTTGTAAGGTGTGAAGTTAAGACTTAAAGCTCAACCATGGTAGAAGAAAGAGAAAGGACAAAGGTCGTCCCCTATGCCTTAGGCATAGGCTCTATATGATATGCCATGCTGCGTACCGCACCTAATATGTGCCTTGCCACGTGTCTGGAAAGGGGGTACAAGAGTGATCCAGGAGTGGATCATTGGACAGTGGTCAAAATGGTCCTTAGAGGAATAAGGAAATGTTTCTCGGTTATGGAGGTGATAAAGAGTTCGGCATAAAGGGTTACGTAGATGCAAGCTTTAACACCTATTCGGATGACTCTGAGTAGCAAACCGGATACGTATAGTGGAGAAACCATTTGCAATAGCTCCAAGTGGAGCGTGGAAGGAGCATCTACAATATGACCTAGAGATTTGCGAAGTACATATGGATCTGAATATTACAGACTAAACCTCTTCCACGAGCAAAACATGATCAACACCAGAACACTATGGGTGTTTGATTCAGCACAATGTAACTAGATTATTGGCTCTAGTGCAAGTGGGAGACTATTGGAAATATGCCCTAGAGGCAATAATAAAATGTTTATTATCATATTTCCTTGTTCATGATAGTTGTCTATTGTTCACGCTATAATTGTATTAAGCGGAAACCGTAATACATGTGTGAATATATAGACCACGATATGTCCCTAGTAAGCCTCTAGTTGACTAGCTCATTGATCAATAGATGGTTGTGCTTTCTTGGCCATGGACATTGGATGTCGTTGATAACGGGATCACATCATTTGGAGAATGATATGATGGACAAGACCCTATCCTAAGCATAGCACAAGATCGTGTAGTTTGTTTGCTAAAGCTTTTCTAATGTCAAATATCATTTCCTTATACCATGAGATTGTGCAACTCCCGGAGAATGCTTTGGGTGTATCAAACGTCACAACATAACTGAGTGACTATAAAGGTGCACTACAGGTATCTCCTAAAGTGTATGTTGGGTTGGCACGAATCGAGACTTGGATTTGTCACTCCGTATGATGGAGAGGTATCTCTAGGCCCACTCGGTAATGCATCATCATAATGATCTCAATGTGACTAAGCAGTTAGCCACGGGATCATGAGTTACGGAACGAGTAAAGAGACTTGGTGGTAACGAGATTGAACGAGGTACGGGATACCGACGATCGAATCTCGGGCAAGTAACATACCGATGGACAAAGGAGATTGTATACGGGATTGATTGAATCCCCGACATCGTGGTTCATCCGATGAGATCATCATGGAACATGTGGGAGCCAATATGGGTATCCAGATCCCCACTATAGGTTATTGGCCGGAGAGGCATCTCGGTCATGTCTGCATGGTTCCCGAACCCGTATGGTCTACACACTTAAGGTTCGGTGATGCTAGAGTTGTAATGGGAATTGTATGTGGTTACCGAAAGTCATTCAGAGTCTCAGATGAGATCCGGACGTCACAAGGAGTTCCGGAATGGTCCGGAGGTAAATATTTATATATGGGAAGTCCTATTTTGGCCACCGGAAAATGTTCGAGATTTTTTGGTATTGTATCGGGAAGGTTCTAGAAGGTTCCAGAGTGGGGCCCACCTGCATGAGTGGACCCACATGAATGTGGGTAGTGGGGCAAGGCCCCACACCCCTAGTCAAGGCGCACCAATATCCCTGCTTAGAAGGAATAAGATCATATCCTGAAGGGATAAGATCAAGATCCCTAAAAAGGGGAATAACAATCGGTGGGGAAGGGAAAGGATGGGATTTCTTTCCTCCCACCTTTGCCAACGCCCCAATGGACTTGGAGGGCAAGAAACCAGACACCTCCACCCCTATATATAGTGGGGAGGCGCATGGGAGCTGGAACCCCTTGCCCCTGGCGCAGCTCTCCCCCTCCAACTCCTCCCCCTCCTCCGTTGAGCGTAGCGAAGCTCTGTCGGAGAACCACGAGCTCCACCACCATGTCGTCGTGCTGCCGGAGTTCTCCCTCAACTTCTCCTCTCCCCTTTATGGATCAAGAAGGAGGAGACGTCCACGGGCTGTACGTGTGTTGAACATGGAGGCGCCATCCGTTCAGCGCTTGGATCGGATCTTCCGCGATTTGAATCACCGCGAGTACGACTCCATCAACCGCATTCTTGTAACGCTTCCACTTAGCAATCTTCAAGGGTAAGAAGATGAACTCCCTCTCTCTCGTTACTAGCATGTCCTAGATTGATCTTGGTGACACGTAGGATTTTTTTTGAATTGTTACTACGTTCCACAATAGAGAGACGTGGGGTCGTGGGGGGAGAAGTGGGTGTGGTTAGGGTTTGGTGGCGGGCAGGGGAGGCCATATCGGCCTGCTTAGCTAGGTCGGCTAGCGCAACGGTCTGCTGGGCCGTGGCCCAGTTGGACCAGGGGGGTCCTTTCTTTTATTTTTGTCTTCTGTTTTGTTCGTTTCTTTTTACTTATTTTTCCTTTACTATTTTCTATTATTTCCAATATACTTTAGTTTTAGTAAAATACCAAAGTTGTACCTAATTTATTATATGTAATAATGCCACATTCCGAACATTTTAGTTTTAATATTTGAAAACTTTTATTGTTTGCTTGATTTTGAATTTGAATTTGAATCGGTTTTGAACTAACACGAGATTAGCAACAGTAATCGAAGTGATGTGGCATCATTAGCCTAGAATTACTGTAGCTTAATTATCCGGGTGTCACACCGGGTTAGTTCCATGCAAATCATACCAAAACCATATAAAATTATTGTAAACATGGCATGAATACTTCATAAATTATAGATACGTTGGAGACGTATAACTCATCTCCTTGCAATTTATATTATTTGTCATTTGCCTCTCGTTTTCCTCTACCCCACTTCACAAAAATTTGTTATTTTATTCGCTCTCTTTTTCGACCACCATTTTCATGTCATATCTATTCGCATTCTTGCTTTCTCGTCATAATGGTTGGTTTGACCGTTCCTCCTTTGTTACCAGATTTTGAAGTTCTATACTTCAAACAAAGACAAGGAGAAAATTTGAAAGATGTCTAGTATAGGCTTATGGAGTCTTACCGTGTTTGTAGTTTATAGGGAGATGTAAAAATTTTGCTTAGAAATTTTTACGTAGGATTGGCTTTGCATCATAGACAACTTTTGGATTTTGCCGTGAAAGGGAATTTTATTGAGCTTGATGTTAATGTTGCCTATGAAATCTTAGAAGGAATTTTGGGGGTTCCACCACAAAATAAAGGGTTTTCTTTCACCCAGAGGGAGTTCAAATTTTGGACAAACTCGGTGATTTGCATAAACATATGGTTGAATTGCAAAAATATAATGAACCTCTCAAACATCTCAATGGTAGTATCAATCGTATGAACACTTTTATTACCCTTTGCAATAAACGGTTGGATATTTTAGATCTCAAGATGGTTTCTTTCCTGGAAAATTTAGTTAAGCATAAAGAGCCTCCCAGATTTGAAAAGACCCTTACTAAAGTGGCAAAGATTACAGAGGACAAAACTTAGATCCTTCACATTATGCCTAGCTAGGGGCGTAAAATGATAGCTCGTTGGCAGGCAACCCAACTTGTATCATTTTGCATTTTGGTTTTCTTGTTGTTTTCAATAAAATACCCAATTGTACCTCTGGTTAGATGTGTTTTTGTGGTTTAAATTAGTGTTTGTGCCAAGCAAGTCCTTTGGGATGATTTGAGTGAGAGTTGATTTGATCTTGCTGAAAAACAGAAACTTTGGCGCTCATGAAATTATTTTTCATTTTTATCAGAAGAGTGATTGAGTTCATTCATTTTTCAGAAGATTAATAACAAATTTATCACGTCGTCCTAATTTTTTAGAATTTTTGGAGTTACATAAGTATTCGAAGTAGTCAGATTGCTACAGACTGTTCTGTTTTTGACAGATTCTGTTTTCTTTATGTTGTGTGCTTGTTTTGATGATTCTATGGGTTTCTTTGAAGAGTTTTTGCCATAGAAAAGTTGGAATACAGTAGATATAATGCAAAAAAATGAATGGGTTTTCAAGAGTACTTATAGTAGTGGTTTGCTTTCTTATACTAACGGATCTCATGAAGGTTTTGTTGAGTTTTGTGTGATTAAAGTTTTCAAGTTTTGGGTGATCTTACGATGGATGAAGGAATAAGGATTAGCAAAAGGCTAAGCTTGGGGATGCCCGAGGCACCCCAAGATAATATTCAAGAAGTAGCAAGCAACTAAGCTTGGGGATGCCCCCAAGTGGCATCCCCTCTTTCTTCTAACAACCATTGGTATTTTACTTGGAACTATATTTTTATTCGTCACATATTATGAGTTTTGCTTGGAGTGTCTTGTATGATATGACTCTTTGCTTGTTTTGCTTTGTGTTTTAAGTCTTGAATCCTTTCTGGACACACCTTTTTGAGAGAGCCAAAATTTATGCTATGCTTGCTCCTATGCTTCACTTAAATTTTTAGAGCCAGGGAATTGCTCTAGTGCTTCACTTATATCTTTTTGAGCACGTTGTGCTTTGTTATTTTTGAAGATATGCTCTCATGCTTCACTTAGATTTATTTGGGAGTTCGTAAATTTTTTAAGAAATTATCTCTTGCTTCACTTAGATTATTTTGAGAGAAAGAAATATTATGCTCATGCTCTTCACTTAAATTTGTTTGAGCTTATTAAAAGCAAAATATGAAAATAGTCCCAAAGTGATGGATATCCAAGGAGGATATAATAAAAACTTTCATGAAGATCATTGGACAAAATAAATTTGGTTCTTAGTAATGGTTTTGAGATATGATGATGTGATATCTGAGTCATGTTGACAAGTAATTATGCTTTAGTAAGAATATTGGTGTTAAGGTTTGTGATTCCCTATGCAAGCACGAAAGTCAATAGTTATGCAATGAAATTACATCCTACTTGTGGTGCATTATTCGGTGTTACTTATGCTTAATGCTCAGGTACGAGATTTTTCATTTCTTGGTTGGGCGCTTCTCAATCTTTTTGCTAGCCTTCATTTTGCACTAAGTATGGTCACTACTTGTGCATCCAAAACCCTTTAGACCAATTTTTTCATATGAGTCCACTATACCTACCTATATGCGGTATTTCAGTGCCCTTCTAAGCAAATTTGCATGTGCCATCTCTAATTTTCAAAATAAATTTCTCTTTTATGTGCTCGTATCGCTCACTAGGCGGTGAGGGGTGGCCGGTGTTTTCCATGCTAGATGTGTTATTCTCACGATGAGTGTTTGGTCACTTGTCATTGCACGAGAGTACAACAAAGGTATTAGGTATGCCCGGTCCCGAAATGAAAAAATGAATTTACTTTATGTTGTCAAATAATAAATTTGTTGGGAAGTGTTGGTATGGAGGGCACCCGTGGATACGGTTAGCCATGGAAATTGAAAGTATGGTGGAAAAAGGAATAAACTTTATTTTCTGTTTGTGAACCGCCTATGATATATCTAGAATGGAAAGTGTTGGGAACTCTAATTCGTTTTCATTGGTGGGAAAGGTATGCCTCCCAAAAGGTTTTTATCTCTCAGTTTTCGCTTTGAGCTCTGGCACCTCTAGAAATCCCTACTTCCCTCTGCGAAGGGCCTTTCTTTTACTTTATGCAATTTTTATTTTGAATTTGAGTCTCCATCTTCTCTTATAAAGCACCAACTAAGGGGCACTATGATCGTATTTGAGCATTGGATGTAGCTAATATTTGAGTGTGTTTCATGAATGGATCAATGATTGAGCATGATGGGCTAGGGATAACTTGCTTTAGTGTTGATATTTTGAAAGACATGGTTGCTCGTTGATATGCTTGAGTATTAAAGTCTTCATGTCAAAACTAGACTATTGCTTTGAACCATATAAAAGTCCAAATGCCCATGCTACAAAGAAAAGATTATGTGATGAACATGTTAGGCAGCATTCCACATCAAAAATTCTGTTTTTATTATTTACCTACTAGAGGACGAGCAGGAATTAAGTTTGGGGATGCTGATACGTCTCCAACATATCTATAATTTTTAATTGTTCCATGTTGTTATATTATCATTCTTGGATGTTTGACAATCATTTTATATAATTTTTGGGTACTAACCTATTGACATAGTGCCCAGTGCCAGTTGTTGTTTTCTTCTTGTTTTTTACATCGTAGGAAATCAATATCAAACGGAGTCCAAATGCAGTGAAACTTTTTGTGGATTTTTTGGACCAGAAGACATCCAGTGGGCCAAAGAAGTACCGGAGAGGGAGCCCGAGGGGGCACAATACACCAGGGCATGCCTGGGCCCCCAGGCGCGCCTAGGTGGGTTGTGCCCACCTCGGGGCCTCACGCACCGCCTCTTTACTCTATAAATACCCCAATATTCCTGAAACCCTAGGGGGGTCGACAAAAATCAATTCCAGCCACCGCAAGTTCTAGAAACACCAGATCCAATCTAGACACCATCACGGAGGGGTTCATCATGTCCATTGATGCCTCTCCGATGATGCGTGAGTAGTTCTTTGTAGACCTACGGGTCCATAGTTAGTAGCTAGATGGCTTTCTCTCTCTCTCTCTCTCTCTCTCTCTCTCTCTCTCTTGATTCTCAATACAATGGTCTCTTAGAGATACATATGATGTAAGTCTTTTTGCGGTGTGTTTGTTGGGATCCGATGAACTTTGAGTTTATGATCAGATCTATGTTTCTATCCATGAGAGTTATTTGAGTCTTCTTTGATCTCTTATATGCATGATTGATTATAGCCTCGTATTTCTTCTCTGATATTTGGGTTTTGTTTAGCCAACTTGATCTATTTATCTTGCAATGGGAGGAGGTCCTTTGTGATGGGTTCAATCTTACGGTGCTTGATCACAGTGACAGAAAGGGAACGACACGTATGTATCGTTTCTATTAAGGATAACAAGATGGGGTCTATTTCTACATAAATAGATCGTGTCTACATCATGTCATCATTCTTATTGCATTACTCCATTTTTTCATGAACTTAATACACTAGATGCATGCTGGATAGCGGTTGATGTGTGGAGTAATAGTAGTAGATGCAGGCACGAGTCGGTCTACTAATCTTGGACGTGATGCCTATATAATGATCATTGCCTGGATATCGTCGTGATTATTTGAAGTTCTATCAATTTCCCAACTGTAATTGTTTTCCCATCGTTCGCTATTTTTCTCGAGAGAAGCCACTAGTGAAACCTACGACCCACAGATCTCTTCTTTAATATATTTTCCTTTCACAATCTGTTTTCATTTCCTTTTATTTTCAATTCTATTAAACCAAAAATATAAAAATACCTTGCTGCACTTTATTTTATTTGTGCTTAATTTATCCTATCTATTACAACTTTATCACGTCTCCGCGCTAATTTCTGGCACCGTTACCCGAAAGGGATTGACAACCCCTTCAACACGTCGGGTTGCGAGTATTTGTTATTTGTGTGTAGGGGCTGTTTACGTTGTGTTGCGTGGTTCTCCTGTTGGTTCGATAACCTTGGCCTCATCATTGAGGGAAATACCTACCATTATTGTGTTGCATCATCCCTTCCTCTTTGGGGAAATACCAACGTAGTTCTAGCAAACATTAGTGACGCGCATCAGTCAGAGAACAAGGGCAAGAAGCACAACCGGAAAGCAGATACCGAAGGGAGTGCCGAGGCTGTGGCTCTGACCAGCCAAGGCAAAAAGAGCTCCCAGAAGGAGAAAGAAATTAGAAAGGAAGAAGCAAGTCACCATGAAAAGCGACATCCTCACCGACCTTGTTAGATCCACACCAAGAAAGACGAGGAGGACAATTTGATTTTGCCCAAACACACCACTCGGGAGTGTCGACTCCGGAAGCAAGAGATGCGACAAGATTCTTTTGGATACAAGGATGAAGATGACGATGATGGGGCCAAGGGTACTTCCGGCTACCCCAACATCGAGAACATCTTGATGATCTTTGCCGACATCAACAGCAAGAGTCACCTCAAAGTCATCAACCGAGAGATCAACATGGCGGTTCCGACTGTCACCAAATTTCTCAACTGGGCCAAGACGCCAGTAAGTTTGGCCAGTCAGATCACCCCGCTCACATACCGAACCTCGGGCGGCAGGCCTTGGTGGTAGATTCAGTCATGGGAGGAGTCCGACTGCGCAAAGTCCTAATGGACGGCGGTAGTGGGCTTAATATCATTTACGCTGACACATTGGAGGCGATGGGCATCCTGATGACCCGGCTCAGCAAGAGCAACATGCAGTTCCATGGGGTAATCCTTGGGAAGAAGGCAAATCACCCGGTCAGATCGCCCATGACGTCGTATTCGGCAAGGAGAAGAAGTTTTGAAAGGAACGACCGACTTTCGAGGTGGTGGACTTCAGAAGCGCTTATCACGCCATCCTGGGTAGGCCTGCCTATGCACGTTTTACGGCCCGTCCATGTTACATGTATCTTAAGCTTAAGATGCCACGGCCAAAAGGAGTGTTCACTGTCGGTATCTAAACCAGCGGATCTCGGGTAGGGGGTCCCGGACTATACGTCTAAGGCTAATGGTAACAGGAGGCGGGGGACACAATGTTTACCCAGGTTCAGGCCCTCTCTATGGAGGTAATACCCTACTTCCTGCTTGATTGATCTTGATGAATATGAGTATTACAAGAGTTGATCTACCATGAGATCGTAATGGCTAAACTCTAGAAGCCTAGCCTATGAGATTATGATTGTTGTGGCTAAACCCTAGAAGTCTAAACCCTCTGGTTTATATAGACACCGGGGGGGACTAGGGTTGTACAAAGTCGGTTAGAGAGAAAGGAATCTACATATCCGTATCGCCAAGCTTGCCTTCCATGCAAAGGAGAGTCCCATCTGGACACGGGACGTAGTCTAGTATCTTCATAACAGTCCGGCCAAAGTATATAGTCCGGGTGTCCGAGGACCCCTTAGTCCAGGACTCCCTCAGTAGCCCCTGAACCAGGCTTCAGTGACGATGAGTCCGGCGCACAGATTGTCTTCGGTATTGCAAGGCGGGTCCTTCTCTGAATACTCCAACATAGCCCTTCGAACATAGAAATGTGTCCGGCTCTGCAAAACAAGTACCACACACAATCATAGAGAGTATAATATTTCACGAGTCCAATCCGCTGACAACTTTTTGTAGCGTGACATCACGCCACTGCCTGGCCATTATTCGAACCGTTTTTTAGCCTGCCGCTCCGTATTTTGAGGTGCGGTTTCACTGGCACGTCTTGTCGAAGTAGAGATCATGTCCCCTTATCACGGGATTCTCATCAATACGGGTATGGGTAACCCAACCATGCCATCTGCACGACGCTTGGGGAATAGGCGGACTTTAAGGCAGGGGGAGGCGCATGACTTTTACTGTCTTTATAAGGGTATAAGGATTCATCCTCGTTCACCCACGGCTTCTCCTTCCTCTGCCCATCCCTTCTCGAGCTCCAACGCCCAAGCTCTTGCCTTCTCCGCCCAAAAAAGCACTCCAAACATGTCTGGATCCAGAGTTGGAGGCAAGTGGATGGCCTCTTCCGTCAAGAAGAAAGACATCAAGGAGCTCCGGGAGGCCGGGTACCTGGCCAAGGACATCGTTCACTGACTTCCGGCCAAGGGACAAATCGTCCCCACCCCAGAGGCCCATGAGAGGGTTGTGTTCCTCACGCACTTCGTCCGTGGGCTGGGGTTCCCTCTCCACCCGTTTTTCCGCGGACTAATGTTTTATTATGGGCTAGACTTCCATGATTTGGCCCCCAACTCTATCCTCAACATCTCGGAATTTATTGTCGTGTGCGAGGCCTTCCTCCGCATCCCACCTCACTTCAGCCTATGGCTGAAGACCTTCAATGTAAAGCCGAAGGTGGTGAGCGGCCAACAAGCGGAGTGCGGAGGTGCCATGGTGGGAAAAATGCCCAATGTCGCCTGGCCAGAAGGCTCCTTTGTATAGACCGTAAAAGGGTGGCAATCGGGGTGGTTCTACATCACCGAGCTGCGCGGCACCAACTGGGCGGCGGCCCCCGAATTCTGATCCAGAGTCCCGATGCGGCTCACCTCCTGGCAAGAGAAGGGCCTGAACTAGGGGTTCCCCGGACGAGCTGACAGCACTCCAGACGCGCGTCCAGAATATGATAATCAGGAAAGTCAAGCTAGTCAACATGATCCAGGTTATGCTCGTCCGCCGGATTCTTCCGTGCCAACGCCGGACTTGCTCTCTGTGGGAGTATGACCCGGCCAAGCACCAGACCCTACTAGAGCTCTTCGGCACGGCGCACGAAGATATCTGGAAGGTGCTCTTCAAGGCCAACAAGGTGCCGTCGGCCACGGATGAGGATCATGGGCATGACCTAACTCACCCTGTAAATCCAGTAAATTCTTCCATGTTTTCAAGGTGTACCCTTTACTTGCACATTCGAGGAAAGCATCTAAGTCTCCCTATCAATTATTTCAGGACTGGACGGAGATAGCAGAGCGGATTGACTGTCCAGCTCCGCTACCCAAAGACGAAGAAACCCCGCTCCTGACGGAGATGCTGTTTCCGGCGCCTTATGAGGTGCCGGAGAAGAAGGCCCAGAAGAAGGCCAAGGGGACCAGAGGTGGTCTCCGCCGCAAGGGTACTTCGGACGCGACGTCCGAAGACGCTGAGGCTCACTCCTCTGTCACCGAAGGCGATGAGGAGGCGGAAGAGGAAGAGATCCATTCCCCCCTGCAGGGAAAAAAAAGAAAAGGACGGCCTCCACATATCCGGAGGTCGAGGTGTCCAAGAAAGGGAAAGCTTCCTTTCCGGACAGCTCCACAGCCGCCACCAACAACAGCTAGAACTGGAAGCCCGGGGAGAAGCCCCTGTTCGAGTCGTAAGTGTCTGGATACACATTTATATCCGGATTCTTTACTTTATTGTTTTAATGTGCTTCAATTATGCATTTGCAGTCCGGCTCAGTCCCGCCTCGAGCGGTCCTTATCAGAGGATTCGCTGGACCCAGGAGCGATGGACAGTGGGACCATTCCATCGGCCACCTCTCCCTGGGACCTAGATGGCGCCGAAGCGTCATCTCAAAGGATCCCCATCCCAGGAGAGAATCGGTGATCGTCCTGGAGGTGCCAGAGGGTGAAGCCTCGGCTGCCGAACACATGGGGGAGCAGACCCCCATGGACATTGATGATGGGGGCCGTATTCAATTCGGCCCTCATCCATATATATTTCCGGAGACCTCTATGGTTCCGAAATCAGGCAAGCAGCCCCCTTCGAAGGGAAAGGGCGCGCCTATCCTGCCGGTGACTTTTGTCCAACCAGAGGCACCAGACAGGTTGCTGGAAGCGCTGAAAGGCGCTTCCATTGTTGAAGAACACCGTACCCTGATGGGTATGGTGATTGGGAAGATCTAGTCCGCCAAAAGCAGACTGACTGAAGCCTGCACTAGCCTTCTAACAAGCTTTGAGGCAAACAATATAATTGCAAAAGAATGTCACAGTATAGACAGTAGCCCCTGTTACTCTCTCTGGTGTTCGGAAAGAAAAGCCGAACAGAGGATCAACCAATTTTCGCAGGAGTCTATCATAATATGTCTATGTGAATAAGCAGGCGTCACTGCTGGCTGCTGCCGCTCATACTTAGGAAGTTTCCGGACTGAAGCAGAATCTGGAGCGGGTCCAGCAAGAGCTCGACCTCGTGAAGGAGCAGCTGGAGGAAAGCAAAGGTATGTATTTAACCTGTGCGTATATTTAGGACGGATGAATGGTTCGTACTGACTAAAGTGTCATGAACTTTATTAGGGGCCACGACCGAGGTTGCGGCCCTCAAAAAGGCGTTAGCCGAGGACGAGGACAAGGCGGCCAAGGAACTCGCCGCATGCGAAAAGTAGGAGGCCCGGGTCAGCGAGGTCCGGCAAGAGCTCCAGGAGGCCGTCAAGAAGTACGAGTCCTTGGAGTGTGATTTTAGGACTCAAGAGTCCGGACTTGCCAAGGCCCGCCAGAGCGTACAAAATGCCCGAGCCGAAGCCCAGAGTGCCCTCCAGGAAATCCAAGCAGCCAAGAAGATCACGGCGGGTAAGGCTTTCATTATGGACAGCAAGTCTGTGAAGGAAACATTCCTTTTACTTACCCGAATTTGGAGCTCTCCAGGGGCGTTTACGGATCTGCCGCGCACCATATCAGATGTTGTAGAGTTCTATCGAGCCGAAGAAGGGAGCTCTACGGAGAAGCTGTTCTGGTCTCAATACCTTGGACCAGAACATCCAGTGCCCTTTAGCGACCAGCTGAAACAGCTGGTCGAGCTGCACAAGGTGGACGAACTAGCCATGAAGGACCTAATAGTCTGGCTATGGTTGCCGAGCCTATGCCCAGCAGCTACTTCGGACTCATGAAGCGGCTTGTGAGTGCCTGCCCACGGCTTGAAGCCATAAAGTGGTCGGTTTGCATTGAAGGTGCGCGAATGGCCTTTGCCCGCGCCAAGGTGCACTGGGCGAAGATGGATGCCAAGAAGCTGATGACCGAGGGGCCGCCTGAGGGCAAGGAGCACTGCCGACCCGAGATGTATTTTGACAATGTCCTGGAGGGATCCCGCCTTGTGGCGAAGCAATGTGCCAAGGATATCATATTCCCATGAAAACATTCATGTTATCCTGTCGTGTAATATTAAACAGATCTGTTATGTAAATGTTTGTTAGTTTAAAATTTTACCTCCTGTGTGGTCGTTTATGAAAATCTAAGAGTTGGCTAGTCGTCGGCTTCTGCCCCCATGTAGATAGTACGGGGGTGTTCGGGATAAATCTAAACACCCTTTACTCCACATTTTGGTCCTTAAAGGAGGTGTTTAGCGCAACGAGCAAGGCAATCGGACTATACGGCTTTATCACCCTCACTTAGCCATAGGAGTTTGACAATGAAAATTTTGGTGCAGCCCCTGGTATTTGGAAGGCCGAACTTGGGGCGCTATACACGCCTAATCAGATGAAAATTGATTCGTCGCATAAAGAGGAAGAAATCTCTAAGGATTTGAGACCTCTCGAACAGCTGACCAGCTCTCGCCGCATCATGACAGTCAGTTTTCGGCTTTCTCTACTGAGGTGCTCGTCCAGAAGAACTAGGACACAATTGCAGTAGTTCTCCCTTTACTACCCTAGCCAATATAGCGGAACATAAGGTAGTAAGCACAGGAGCCAGGCAACCCAACTATTGACCAAAGACATGATTCGGAGCTGATGCATATAATGCTATAAGTTCGGGGTGCCGAACTGAACTATAAAAGTGTTTGGACTTTATTGCCGTATTGCGGGGCATGATGAAGCCCCTGGCGAAGTAATAGGTACCAGAGTGTACGGGTGCAATTGATAAAAAATACAAAGACAAGGAAAAAAATCAAGTAATAAGCTGATGCCGCAAATATTGAGCCACAAACTATTTTCCATTGTTATTTGATTAATACGTCAAGGCGTACTTGTACAAGTAATGCGATAAGAAGTAAGGCTATTTAACATGCCATGACCAAGGGCGAGCTCTGTGCGGGTATTTAAAATAGGTATAATGATCATTAGAAGAGACCACCTAGGAATTCCCTTGTACGTCAAAGCCTCTTGCCTTCTTGGTGTGTCTGTCCCGCGATGGGTCCGATGACCAGGTTATGAGAAAAGCCTCAAGAAGGGAAAAACCTAAAAGAAATAAAAAAAGGTGAAGGTATACGGGGCCAGGAGCAGTTGAGCCGCATTGTGGACCACGGATATTTTGAGTGCGTAGTTATGTACGTGTGGCACAAATTGCACCGCTTGATTGGGGCTGGGACGGAGGCCGAGTTGCTAGTCGAGCTCTGGATGAGCTGGACGGTCCTGCTGCAGAGTAGTTTGGATTCGCTTAACGGTGTTTGGGGGCTTTCCTGCCAAATTGAGGTTCTGCCTAAAAAGGCTACTTTGTACTTCTACTGCAAGGGCCGCGGTGTGCTCCTCAGTATGGAGGGAGTGCTCCGCATTTCCACTGACTGTTATAACACCGCATGGTCCGGGCATCTTGAGCTTGAGGTAGGCGTAGTGCGGCACCGCATTGAATTTAGTGAATGCGGTTCGTCCAAGCACTGCATGATAACCACTGCGGAAAGGGACAATATTGAAGATTAACTCTTCGCTTCGGAAATTATCTGGGGATCCGAAGACCACTTCCAGTGTGATTGAGCATGTACAGCAGGCCTCTACACCTGTTATGACACCTTTAAAGGTGGTTTTGGTAGGCTTGATCCTTGAGGGATCGATACCCATTTTGCATACTGTATCCTGATAGAGCAGGTTCAGGATGCTGCCACCATCCATGAGGACTTGCGTAAGGTGTAATCTGTCAATAATTGGGTCGAGGACCAGTGCGGCTGAACTGCCATGACGGATACTGGTCGGATGGTCCCTGCGATCGAAAGTGATCGGGCAGGAGGACCATGAATTGAACTTTGGGCGACTCGCTCCATCGTGTAGACGTCCCTGAGGGGACACTTGCGCTCCTTCTTGGGGATATGGGTGGCGTATATCATGTTCACCGATTTGACTTGGGGGGGGATTTCTTCTATCCCCCTGT
The DNA here is from genome assembly GCF_018294505.1 of Triticum aestivum. NCBI lineage: Eukaryota > Viridiplantae > Streptophyta > Magnoliopsida > Poales > Poaceae > Triticum > Triticum aestivum. Next base: position 246,585,221 of record NC_057813.1, read on the forward strand.
GTTCGGTGGTTAGGGTTCCTCGTCATTGTCATCACTTTGCGACCCTTTCTCCTTATTCTCGGCATTTAACTTACCGGCCTGTTTGAAAACCCAGCATTCCCTGTTGGTATGATTGGCTGGTTTATCAGGAGTGCCATGGATTTGGCATGGTCGATCGAGTATGCGTTCCAGACTGGACGGGCCCGGATTGATTATTTTAAATGGCTTCTTCCGCTGACCGGACTTAGAGCCAGTGAATCCGGCGTTGACCGTCGTGTCTTCGGTGCTATCACCGTTGTTTCAACGCTTATGCCTATTGCGTCGGGGCTTGCCGTTGCTGTTTCTGGCTTCAGAAGTGCCAGGTTCGCTCGAATTGTTGTTGCTACGGGCTAGCCAGCTGTGTTCGCCCGCACAGAAGCGGGTCATGAGTGCCGTAAGGGCTGACATGGACTTCGGTTTTTCCCGGTCGAGGTGTTTGGCCAGCCATTCATCGCAGATGCTGTGCTTAAAGGCCGCTAGGGCTTCGGCGTCTGGACAGTCGACGATCTGGTTCTTTTTAGTTAGGAACCGAGTCCAGAATTTCCTGGCTGACTCTCCGGGCTGTTGGATTATATGACTTAGGTCATCAGCATCCGGAGGTCGGACATATGTGCCTTCGAAGTTGTCGAGGAAGGCACCCTTCAATTCCTCCCAGCTGCCAATGGTGTTTTCGGGCAGACTGTTTAACCAGTATCTAGCTCGTCACTTGAGTTTGAGCGGGAGGTATTTAATGGCGTGAAGATCATCGCTGCAGGCCATATGAATGTGGAGAAGAAAATCCTCAATCCACACCGTGGGGTCTGTTGTGCCTTCATATGATTCGATGTTTATGGGTTTAAACCCTTCCGGGAAATCATGTCCCATTACTTCGTTAGTGAATCAAAGGGGGTGTGCGGCGCCTATCGGGCCAAGTCGTTACGTAGCTCGAATGGAGCTCGTCTGCGGTTTTCAGCTCGGACGTGGTTATGTTTGTCGCGTTCAGCCAGATGGATGTCGTCGTGCGTCGAGGCATATAAATCGATCTTGTCTAACCTTCTCTGTTTTCCAAATCATGCCACAGGTCATGTGTATATCCCCGAGCTGTTGTATTTCTATTTGTTCGGCGAGGCAGTGCGGACTGGTGTTCAGTTTGAGGTGCCTCTTTATCCCGGCCACATGCTGGTCGGTCAGCCGCATTGTACCTTGGTAGGACGGGCTCTAGTGCCTCGTCATCGAACTGTGGTAATAGTTTGCGCTTCGGGTAGCTTTTGATTGGGCGCTCGAGGCTGTATTCCTCGGCTGCCAGGACATCAGTCTGTCTTTCATTGAGCAGATCTTGATCAGCTTGAAGCTGCTGCTGCTTCTTTTTCAGGCTTCTTGAAGTGGCAATTAGCTGACGCTTAAAGCATTCCTGTTCGCCGGGCTCTTTAGGCATGATGAAATCTTCGTCACCGAGGCTAACCTCGTCTTCGGAGAGCGGAAGGTAGTTGCTATCCTCTGAGTCTTTGTTCATGGCCTGTTCACCAGGGCTGACTCGCCCATCATCCCGTTCCTCCTGTTCGGAGGTCGGCTCAACAGGGTCTTCCTTCTTTTTGGTACCGTCCGAAGTGTTGTCCTCTTCTGTGACAATATTGCTGTTTTCACTATGGTGTGGCTTAGGGCGGCGCCGCTGACGTCGGTGCTTCGGTTGTATCTCAGGAGGTTTATCCTCAACTGGATTTTCATCATTGCCGTTATTTTCTTTGTGTGTATCCTCCATGTATATGTCGTACGAGGAGGTGGCTGTCCAATGCCCTGTAGGCAGTGGTTCCTGATCCTCCCCGGCATCGTCGTCCATACAGTCGATGTCTTCGGATTCGTAGTCAAGCATGTCGGTTAAGTCGTCGAGAGTGGCTATAAAGTGGGTGGTGAGTGGGGAACGAATTTCTTCATCATCCACTTCCCATTCGAGCCGGACATAGTTCGGCCAAGAGTCCCCTGACAAGGAGAGGGATCTTAATGAGCTTAACACATCGCCAAAAGGCGAGTGCTGGAAAATGTCCGTGGAGCTGAACTCCAAGACCGGCGCCCAATTAGGTTCGGTGGACAAGGGTGCACGCGGTCCAGAACCCATGGCCGGAGACGGGTCCGAGGTTCCGGTGACACAAGCGCAGCTCGATGTTGGGCCTGTGTGCGGCTCGAGCGCCGCTGAGTCTGCGGCCTCCGCAAAGGGGTTGAGCTTCCCATGTGAGCGATGCAGTCCGCTCCGGCTCTAGGGCCAGCGCGGTCACAGGCGCTATCTCCTGTGCGCGGCCAGATGACAGATCTAGGTCATGTTCATCGTGGTGGCCGAGGACAGCCATCATGGGCTCGAATTCATCGAAGATCAAGTCTCCATGGATATCGGCCACAAAATTCAAGCTTCCAAATCTGACTTGATGGCCAAGGGCATAGCTATCGATCTGCTCTAGATGGCCAAGCGAGTTGGCCCGCAGCGTGTAGCCGCCAAAAACGAAGATCTATCCAGGGAGGAGGATCTCCCCCTGGACTGCATTGTTGTAGATGATTGATGGAGCCATCAAGTCTTTTGGTGACGACATAGTGGAACTCTCAATGAAAGCACCAATGTCGGTGTCAAAACCGGCGGATCTCGGGTAGGGGGTCCCGGACTGTACGTCTAAGGCTAATGGTAACAGGAGGCGGGGGACACAAAGTTTACCTAGGTTCGGGCCCTCTCTATGGAGGTAATACCCTACTTCCTACTTGATTGATCTTGATGAATATGAGTATTACAAGAGTTGATCTACCATGAGATCGTAATATGAGTATTACTTTTGCGAACCCTAGACTTTCCTGGTAGTTGAATTCTAGTATACGGAATTTATCTAACTACAAAGAAGGTGGTGCATTATTTTCAAGAACACTCGGTCACAGTGATAAGTGACATCCCTCTGTCTGAGATCATGAACAATAGAGATGCCACTGGCCGACTGGCCAAGTAGGCCATTGAGCTCCACCCGCTAGACATCAGGTTTGAAGCCAAGATGGCCATCAAGTCACAAGCCCTGGTAGATTTCCTGGCCGAGTGGATTGAGCAAGAGCAGCCTATCCCGATTGTTCCTGAACACCGGACGATGTTCTTCGACGGCTCCAAAATGCTCCATGGCTCCAAGGCCAAAGTGGTATTGGTGTCTCCCAAAGGTGATCATTTCAGCTACGTACTTTAGATCCACTTCGACTCCTCCAATAATGAAGCTGAGTACAAAGCTCTCTTGTATGGACTGTGAATGGTAGTTTCTCTGGGAATTCAACGATTAATGGTCTATGGCAATTCAGACTTAGTGGTGAATCAAGTCAAGAAAGAACGTGATATTCGTAGTTTTGTGATGACCAACTATTGCAACGCCCTCAGGAAACTTGAAAAACACTTTGAAGGGCTAGAGCTCCATCATGTGCCGCGACTCAAAAACCAAGCAACTAACGACCTGGCCAAGATGGGATCAACTCGGAAGGCAGTACCCAAGAATATGTTCCTAGAACACCTGCACTCACCCACGATCAAGGAAGATCCCTTCGTGGAAGAGCCCCCGCAACCAGTCAGACCCTCTTATCCAACAGAAGTAGACATTCCCCCAATAATTGATTTGGTCCAAGAGATATTGCTCATCACTCCCGAGTGGACTGAGCCATACCTAGCATACTTGCTCCGCAGGAACTCTCGGAGGATGAAAATGAGGACCACCAGATCATCCGTTGATCCAAGGCCTTCACAGTCAGCGGAGATCAACTGTACAAGACAAGTACGATCGGAGTCGCTCAGCGGTGCATATCCCTGGAGGAAGGGCGACAAATACTGCAAGAGATTCACTCGGGAACATGTGGGAATCATGTGTCTTCTAGGACCTTGGTCGCCAAAGCATTCAAAGATGGATTCTATTGGACCAGAGCCAATGAGGCCGCCTGAGTCAGGTGCCAATTCTAAGCAAACCAGTCACACAAGCTGGTGTCCGCCCTGAAGACTATCCCCCTCACTTGGCCATTCGCCGTCTGGGGACTCGACATGGTTGGCCCTCTTCGTACTACGACGAGTGGATTCATGCACCTGTTGGTAGCAGTGGACAAGTTCACCAAGTGGATCAAAGCCAAACCCATAAAGAAGCTGGACTCAGCAACTGTGATTCCATTCATCAAGGAGATTATCTTCAGATTCGGAGTCTTGCACAACATCATCACTGACAACGGGTCTACCTTCGACTCAGACGAGTTCCGAGAGTTCTGTTACACCCAGGGTACTCGGGTCAATTACGCTTCTGTGGCACACCCGCAGTTGAATGGACAAGCCGGGAGATAAAATGGGCCCATATTTCAGGGATTGAAACATATGAGAAACAGTCAGTCGGAAGACTCAAACAAGAAACAAAAGCAGTAACTCACAAACATCCGAGAAGGCACCGCTGGAAGGAACAATTAGACCAGTACTAGATCCTAAAGTACCCTATGACTATCGAGTGGACTACATACTAACTCGTATCCTCCAGGAGGAATAGCCTCAATCAATACCAGATCCTGAAGTACCCTCGACTACTGAGTGGGCTACACACTCGGGCGAACCCCCAGGAGGAACAAGCTTGACCAGTACCAAATTCTCAAGTACATTTTGGGTACCGAGTCGACCATGCACTACTGAGTCGAACAAGGCCGATCAATACCAGATCCTGAAACCCTCTCTAATCTATCCTCACTCGGCTAGCCCCTGAGTCGACAATGAAGAAGATAGAGGAAAACAATACAAGATGGCCTACTTCACTCAGCTGACTTCCGAGTCAGTAACGAGGAAATTTCTGCCTATTACCCCATCAACACACGAGTGTCATCAGGCCTCCCAAGCGCCTAATGATAGTACTAAATACTACCATCGATTGCCCGCAATTGACGACAGTCTTGGGGACTACACCCAGTGGGTGCACGCAGCATGCCCCCACTAGAAAGAGATGTGTTGATGGAGCTAAAAAAACTAAGACTACCGTCGATTGTTCCAGTCAACGGTAGACTCGGGTACTACACCCAGTGGGTGCACTCAGCCTGCCCCCAATGGATCATGCCGACTCTACTACACTCCGGCTAGACTCCGAGTGAACATAAGGAAATTCAACAAAAAGTTCAAAGACTCCTGCCGACTGATTCCAATCGACAGCAGGCTCGGGGACTACACCTAGTGGGTGCACTCAGTGTGCCCCCACTGGATATTGTACACCCAGTGGGTGTGCCATGTGAAACCCACTAGCGGAAATCCTACTACAGGAAAATAGAAAACTTCGACTGAAAATCATACTTACTATGGTACTTACTCGGACATTGGTGTCCAACGTCATGTTGGCGCCATAGGCCTCCTTCAGTCGGCTGCACATCAGACCCACCTGGATCAGCGCCTCCTTGCTCACCCCCACCTAATCCTCGAGGACATGGTACATGGGGAAGGAGGTAGTCAGTGTTGACGGAGTTGCAGGCACCGGCCTCGGGGTTAGAACCACCGGCACTTCACTCGGAGGGGTCTGGATAGACCTTGCAGGCGACACCACTGCTAAGGAGGACGTTGAGCCACCTTGAGCTAGAGGAATCAGCCTCACATCTTTGCAGCAACCTTTGATGGAGAGGTGCAGATCACTCGGCGAGGGAAAGCATCCATCATGGGCATGTCGGCACTCGGTGCCCCATCCTTGATGGTATCTGGATTGGGTGGGTAGGCCCTCTCATCATCATCCAACTGGATGACCTCAGGTAGAGCTACACGAATTTATGGAACAAGGAGATCATTAGAATTCTGTAAGAGAACGCATGACCATCTGTATTAGTCAGCGTAACATACCTTTGGAGGTGGCAGCATCCGCCGCATCAGCGTCATTTGGGCCTGGCTTACGGGCGCGTTGGTCCGCTGAAGTCGTCGAGGTGTCGTTGTTGTGGAGGTTAGAGAACACTCGGTCAGCAACCGAACTAGCACAAACATAAATAAGGGATTGGCTAGAGCACTCACGTCGAGGCCACGGGCATCGCCACCTTGATCCGAGGTACTGCGACCTTTCAGGGCATGGGGAGATCTGCTTCGGCAGCTTGGATTGCTTCTCCGCCGAGCTCTCAGCCTTGGCACGAGCATGCTTCGATCTCCAAGTCGCCCAACCAGAGACAGTCAGTTGCGGAGCTGCACTCGCCTTCCCCTTGGGGTTATGCAATGCCTTGGATTTGTGGTTCCTTGGGAGTCTCATAGGACGGAGAGGACTCCACCTCCTCTCCCTCCTTAGAGCTCTCCTCCTCGTCGCTCTCCTCCTCTTCATCGCTCTCGTCATCATCGGGTTCCTTCGAGTACCATTGCTCAGTGTCACTCGTCACGTCTTTGGGAAATCGGTCCACCACTGGGATCTTGGATATCATCTTCGGGAAATCCCGAAGGGTGAATTCATCACAACAACTAAAGTCAGATACATGTGAAATGGTTCACGCATGGACCGAGTGAGCATCGCATACATACCTCTAGGGGCTGCAAGTCCTTGGAATATGGAGGCACCCTCCTAGTCCCCCTCGGGTTGTCTCGGGCGCAGGTGATGGCCTTGATCTTGGCCCCGATGTCTATCTCGGCAAGCTCCTCAGGATGCACTTGGGTGGGATCACTTGGCCCCTCATACATCCACATTGGATGAACCATGGCCTGCAGCGGTTGGATCCGCTGAGTGAGAAATGCCTCCAACAAGTCCATTCCGTTGACGCCGGCATTCATGACACTAACAAGGGTAGTGGACAAGATGTTGACCTTCGCCTTCTCCGACTTCACCACAAAGAGCGATGGGGGAGCCCTCACTCTCTCCGAGGAGTACGGCGGGAGGCCTGACCGAGTGCTGGCGCTGGGTACATCCTTATAGTAGAACCAAGTGCCCTGTTGCCCCTTGAGAGAGTCAGGGAAGCTCATCTTTGGGAAGGATATTGTCACGCCCAATATGCGATACTATCCTAAAGAGACTCGAAGGTCCCACCAAGGATAGAACCGCATATTGATACGCTTTTGCAAGGTGGATATCATTACATCAACATTACATAATAGACGGGGATACATACAAAAGGCATACAATGCCACACGAATACAACATCATCTTACATAAGAGCACCATCCGACTACGGATGAAACACAAACAGAAACTCAAATGACATCCACCCTGCTAGCCCAGGCTGCCGACCTGGAACCTATCCCCTGATCAAAGAAGAAGCAGAAGAAGAACTCCAAAATAAGCAAGCATCGCTCTCGCGTCATGATCATCGCATAACCTGCACCTGCAACTGTTGTTGTAGTAATCTATGAGCCACGAGGACTCAGCAATCCCATTACCATGGGTATCAAGACTAGCAAACCTTAATGGGAAAAGAAGGGGTAAAGTGGTGAGGTTGCAGCAGCGACTAAGCATGATACGGTGGCTAACATACGCAAATGAGAGCGAGAAGAGAAGCAATGGAACGGTCATGAAGCTAGCAATGATCAAGAGGTGATCCTGAACTCCTACTTATGTCAAACATAACCCAAAACCGTGTTCACTTCCTGGACTCCGCCGAAAAGAGACCATCACGGCTACACACGCGGTTGATGCGTTTTAATTCGTATCTGGTGTCAAGTTCTCTACAACTGGATATTAACAAATTCCCATCTACCACCTAACCGCGGGCACGGCTCTCGAAAGTTTATACCCTGCAGGGGTGTCCCAACTTAGCCCATCACAAGCTCTCGCGGTCAACGAAGGATATTCCTTCTCCCAGGAAGACCTGATCAGTGTCGAAATCCCGGTTTACAAGACATTTCGACAATGGTAAAAAAGGTCCAGCAAGACCGCCCGATGCGCCGACATCCCGATAGGAGTTGCACATATCTCATTCTCAGGGCAACACCGGATGAACACTACGTACAACTAAAACCAGACCTCAAGTTTCCTCAAGGTGGAGCTGCAAGTGGCTCTGGTTCGGACCAACACATAGAGAAGCATTGGCCCATGGGGGCGTAATAAAGATGACCCTGGAGAGCGCGACTCCCAAGGGAAAAGTAGGTGGTGGTGAGGCAAATGGTAAAACCAAGGTTGGGCCTTGCTGGAGGAGTTTTATTCAAAGCGAACTGTCAAGGGGGTCCCATAAATCACCCAACCGCGTAAGGAACGCAAAATCAAGGAACATAACACCGGTATGACGGAAACTAGGGCGACAAGAGTGGAACAAAACACCAGGCTTAAGGCCGATTCTTCCACCCTTTACAAAGTATATAGATGCATTGATTAAATAAGAGATATTGTGATATCCCAACATAACCCTGTCCACCATGGAGGAATCTTCAACTTCACCTGCAACTAACAACGCTATAAGAGGGGCTGAGCACAGCGGTAACATAGCCAAGCAACGGTTTGCTAGGAAGGGTGAAAAGGTTAGAGGCTGACATGGCAATTTGGGAGGCTTGAAGAACAAGTGATAGGTAGCGCAGCATAGCGATAGAACAAAGCAACTAGCATAGCAATGATAGTAGTGAGATCCAAGGTGACGGTCATCTTGCCTGAAATCCCGCTAGGAAGAAGAACGAGTCCATGAAGAAGACGAACGGGAGTAGTCGAACGAATCCTCACAATCAAAAGATTACCGGAACTAAGAAGCAACACCGGAAAGAAACAAACAACATGGTAAACACTCAACACATAAACATGACATGATGCAAAACAAGTATGATGCATGACCGGTTTAATGAGGCATGGCATGGCAAAGTGCAACAAACAACACTACAAATTAAGTGGGGCTCAATATGCAAAGAGTTGCATATTGCTGAAACACCACATCAATTATTTGGTTTCTCTCTCGGTTATGTACCCAAAAATATTAAATGTTATTAAACATAGCAAGGGGTGAAGCATAAGAAAACTATCTATTTAGGCAAGTTTAAATGAGGCCGGAAATAACAAATAACAATTCCGGAAAATCCCCATATGTCATTTAGCAATTTAAAGCAAACAACAATTTTAAACATTTTAAATGTTATTATCATGATGCGGATGACATATGCAAGTTTTAAGCAATTTTATGGAAATGTTGACATGAGCATGATACGATGCATTTGTCGCCATGGCGGAAGGAAAAGGGTGCCACGGCGGTGAAACGGAAATGGTGCCACGGCAACATCCCGGTTCCGGCAACTCGATTGAGATGCTGGTGCAAAGAAACAAGTGTGGGTGCGCGAAACGTGCAAGAGTGACGGGGAGTGATCCCGGATACGGGGTGTCCCACATGTCGGTGGCATGGTTTACGGTGAACGTGCAAGGAACAATTCGGACACGGTCCAAACATAGGGTGCATCTCATACAACACATGCATTCGGTCCACGGACGTTGCCTCGGGGTTATACCTTCTAAGCATGCATTTCGGAGCGGTTCGATCTCGTCGAGGGAAGTAGTGGTACTCGCGGGTCGTAGTGGAAGTAGTTGTACTCGTGCCATAGTGGAAGTAGACATTCTCGCAACGGAAGTTGTACACGTGTCGAGGTACTTGTCGAATCCCTAGGATCGTCGGGGACGTAGTGGAACTTGACGGTCTCGGGTCTTGGCGACGGTGGTCGTACAACATTCTGTAGACGTTCGGGGTCGTCGGCACAGATACTTGTCGCATTGCCGGGCGTAGTCGATCTTGGCGTAGGGGTACTTGTGCATCCCAAAATTGCTCCTGTTCGGGGAGGTACCATGACAACAACTCGAGGCGAGGCTACGCGTGGGATGTGCAAGGAGGAGTGAGGGTTGCTGGTCTTGCATCCAGGGACAGGAACATGGGTCGGTGGTGCGAGGAACCCAAGCGAAGAGGACAACAACGGAGGTTGTACACAACAAAAATAGGTTGTGGCCTTGGCGCAGGCTACAGCCCACAGCGAAGCAGAGAGGAGGTGAGACATGAGAAGCGGGACTTGGCGGATTCAGTGGCTGGGTGGCGGAGCAGAGGAGATCCAGACCAGCTCGGGGCCCGACGCAAAGTTGAACGGCGTCTTGACAAACCAAAGGAGGCGGCGGCCCTGGCTCCTGTAGGAGGTGGGCGGCTGCGAGGCGACGAGGAGAAGGCGGAGGGCGGCACCGGAATATGGCAGCAGCTTGGCCAGGAGGGCGACGGAGGCAGCAGCGGTCGCTGGTCGGCGTGAGGGGGTGGTGAGGAACCGGAGTAGGCCTCCAGGCGTTGGGGGCTAGGTAGAGGAGGAAGGGGCACGACGGGGTGGCCCAGGATGGGCGCCATGGGGTTGCAGGTAGCGGAGAGGCGCGGGGCGTCGTGGCCAATCGGAGGGAGGAGGAGGCGCAGATGGGACAGCGCCGGTCGCCGACGCCAGGGCCCATGGTGGAGCTCGTGGTGGTTGGTGGTGGCTCGGGACAAGGATAGACGCAGGGGAGAGGCGGTCGGTAATGGGGCAAGGGCATCACTCCTCTGTACGTGTGTGCGTGGCGGCGGACAGGAACGAGAGGGAGAGATGGGGATCGAGAGGAGGGGATCGGGGTAGCTAGGGTTAACAGCGGGGCGCGGCTAGGCCTGTGGAATGGGACAGTCTGATTGGTCAGGCCCAAGAGGCCGCCGGGGCTGGCTCCTCTCTCCTCTCTTCTCTTATAACAGAGAAAAAGAAAGAAAAGGGAAGAAAATAACAGGTTAGAGAAAGAGTTTGGGCATGGGGATTATTTTCCCGGACTCACAAAAATATGCTTGTTCCGAGAAAATAGAAAAAGCCATGATTGAAAGATGTAAATTCAAACTCATTTGAATTTAATTCAAATGGGTTTGAACTAGGACTTGATAAAAGGAAGGTCCAAAAATGTCGGATTTTTGTTGGAGCTCCGGAATATTATGAAAGAATATATGGCAAGGTTGGAGACCAAGAATTAAGATAACAAAGGCATTGGGATATCTTGCAAGTGTGTTATGGTGAATTCCAAATTAATGAAATATTTAAATATAGCTCCCTAATATTGGGAGGATATGTTATAAAGAGAAGTCACCCTTCCCTCGATTTAAATAGATCAACCATCTATGCAATTTATTAGTTGAGTTGAGATGCAAAGATTAATGACATGATGGCATGATGAATGCAACAAGCAAAGAAAAAACACGACAACAATGAAAAACATGAAAGCCGTCTGGAGCGTCAGTCTTGGGGCGTTACAACACTCCACCACTAGAAGAGGATCTCTTGCCGAGATCTAGGATGGCACCAGAGAGAAGCGGAAGATAAAGAGGTAAGACAAAGTTGCTTCTTTGACAAACGAGTGAACCCAATGAACCTTGAAAGGTTGAAAAGTTGAAAGACAAAACACCACGGAGTTGAACACAATTGAGAGCACTGCGATAGAAAATAGAAACAAGGAACACCATGGGAACCTTGGAGGTTGCAAAGCTACGAATGACGAGTACAATGGACAAGAAGGAATTGGAACCACTCTAGTTGAAACGAGATAAACAAGGAACAAGGAAGATCAAATTCGGATAGCACTCCGGTTGAAAAGAGATGCAAGACTTGATAAGATGAAAAGAACTTGAAGAGATTACACAACACTCTGGTTAAATGGATAAGCACGAAAATAACATGATCTTGACAAAACGAGATGATGGGTCAATGAGAGCAACCTCACAAAGCCTCTGGAAGAAAGAATAGAAGATATATCATTGGAATAACAGAATGGAGAAGAAAATGCCAACTTCTGCCACAAAAGAACTTGGAAAGCACCCTTCCAAGAAGGTTATAATGGAGTTGTTGGAAAACCAACAACGAAACGAATAAGCTTGTAGTGGGCTTATGGAAGACAACTCAAAATTATGAGGTGACAAACGGCCACTAACAAAAAACAATTGATTGCTTGAGAGCAACAAAGAGATGAAAACTTTTTCATCGAGAGGATAGGAGGAAACTTGGATCATTGATAAGCACCACAATAGCATCATTCCTTAGGGAAGGCTTTAGGTGAAATCTATACCAAGATAACCTCGAACAAAAGATTGATTGGTTAAAAAGATCTCTTGAACGAACAGAAAATGATGGATTTAAATATGTCAGTCTTGAAAACTTGTGAATCATGAAACACGAAGGAAAATTATCAAGAATGACATAACACCGCCTCAAAAGATAAGGTAGGAAGAATTGCACTTCGGATGCAAGAAGAAGAATGCTTGAACTCCTCAAAACAAAACATGTGTTGGGTACCATGTTTATTTTTAGAGTATAGCTTGGTGGATCTTAACTCCGTGAGAAATCTTGACGAACAATTGAAGAATGAAAGGGCTCCTTGATGAACCACCATGTAGAGCCTCCATGAAGAGCTCCGGTAATAAAAGGATGATAAAAAGAAAGGGGAGTTGAAACACAAGGTGAAGCCTTGCGATGATTTAGATGGAGCTTCACAACGAGATAAATCGGAAAACTTGGAACTCCGGAAAAGAAAAGATGAAAACACTTGGAACTAGAATTTATTCCTTGAGAACAAACTCTGAAGGAAGGGATTACTTGACAACGATGAAGAATAATGAATTACGTTATGCTTACCTTCATCCAATTTAATTGATGACAAGCGAATTTGGCATGCAACTTATTCTTGTTGAAAAAGGATTAAGGGGGATATAGCACAAAACTTGAGAAAGTCTACATGAATCATCGGTGGAATTGGGAATAACGAATTAATAGATATGATAAGAACGGAAAAGGAATCTCTCAATGAACCACCGTAAGAAATCAAACTTGACTGACAAAAAGGAATGAATCTCCGGGAAGAATTAGATAAGCACGAAGAAACTTGAGAGAATTTAGAGACAAGAGAATGAAGAGATCACAAACTGATTAAAGAGCAAAGCACTTGAAGAATATGAGGATGAACGAAAAGGCATGAATATAAAATAATTGGAGAACGAAGCTGAAAACTTGAAACGAAGAAATACTCTGAAATGATGGCCTTCGGATGATCGGTAGAGAAAGAAACTCCCGAAATGCTCCGGATGGAAGAAAAGAATTGCGCGACTGGAAACAACTTGATAGGGTAGCATCGAGCTAGCACCGTGAATTTCCGAGAGAACGGACAAGATTTAGAGGAAAAACTCTTCTTCGGTCTTCAAATGACGACGAGAAACACCACCAAAATTACTGAGATACTCCGGGAGAATGAAAAACGAAGAGGTTGAGCCAACAATGAAAAAGAATTTGAAAAAGATCTTGGAGAAGGCATCTGACTGATGAAATACATACTTACGTCACACTTGAAAAGAATTGAGAATAACTCCGGGAGAATTAGAAGAGTCAGGTAAGATCCTAGGAAAAGACCTGTGGGTTAGGGCCCACTAGAAGAAAGCACCGTTGGAAAGGATTGTTGAAGAGAAAAATGATGCACCGGAACAATTGAAATATTTGAATGAGGTGACAACCTCGAATTAATTGGAACACAAACGAATCTCCTGAGATGTCTTGAGCACTCCGAAAAGATAAACTGGCGAGAGGCGAACGAGCAAGGGGAAAACATTTGAGCCGAGGAAAAGAATATGATCAACACCAAAAAAACTTGAATTGAATCCACCGGAAAAAGAAAGGGATGAAGAATGACGAACGAGACGAGAATTCACCGGTTGAAATAATTGAGGGAAGGCTGAAAAGGTTCCACATGAATGAAATTGATGCTCGAAATAGACTCAGGATCCGGGAAGAAGAGGGTGGGAGGGCGGGAAAACAAAGGCAACTTGGAAGGGGGAACCGACGAATATCTTGAAGAGAAAACACCGGTTGAACTCATTGAGGAAAGAAAGCAAAGACTTCGCACGAGTAGGATGGATACTCGATTATGGACCCCGGCTTCGAGATGAAAAATGGTGGGTGGGTGGGAAAAAGAAAACAACTGGGGATGGGGAAACAACTTCGATGAGAAAGAACTGAGGATTGATCTTGCAAAAAACAGAGAGGGTTAAATCGACTTGACAAGAAATGCACCGGATAAAAAGAGCTGAGAACCAACGATCGGAAAACCAACTGCGTGATCCTAAAGAAAATTTTTGTAGGAGAAGAGGAGTAAGTCAAAACACCTACGTCGAGATTCCTTACCATAGCGACGAAGGGGCTGAGGAGTAAAAAGAATTCCTACTCTCCGATATAACTAGACTCCAAAAAAGTTTTCTTCTAGACTCGACATCGGCCAAACTACATGATCAATCAAGGGGCTCCTAGGGTCGGTCGAGGCTCTGATACCAACTTGTCACGCCCAATATGCGATACTATCCTAAAGAGACTCGAAGGTCCCATCAAGGATAGAACCACATATTGATACGCTTTTGCAAGGTGGATATCATTACAACAACATTACATAATAGACGGGGATACATACAAAAGGCATACATTGCCACACGAATACAACATCGTCTTACATAAGAGCACCATCCGACTACGGATGAAACACAAACATAAACTCAAACGACATCCACCCTGCTAGCCCAGGCTGCCGACCTGGAACCTATCCCCTGATCGAAGAAGAAGCAGAAGAAGAACTCCAAAATAAGCAAGCATCTCTCTCGCATCATGATCATCGCATAACCTGCACCTGCAACTATTGTTGTAGTAATCTGTGAGCCACGAGGACTCAGCAATCCCATTACCATGGGTATCAAAACTAGCAAAGCTTAATGGGAAAAGAAGGGGTAAAGTGGTGAGGTTGCAACAGCGACTAAGCATGATATGGTGGCTAACATATGCAAATGAGAGCGAGAAGAGAAGCAACGGAACGGTCGTGAAGCTAGCAATGATCAAGAGGTGATCCTGAACTCTTACTTACGTCAAACATAACCCAAAACCGGGTTCACTTCCCGGACTCCGCCGAAAAGAGACCATCACGGCTACACATGCGATTGATGCGTTTTAATTCGTATCTGGTGTCAAGTTATCTACAACCAGATATTAACAAATTCCCATCTGCCACATAACCGCGGGCATGGCTCTCGAAAGTTTATACCCTGTAGGGGTGTCCCAACTTAGCCCATCACAAGCTCTCGCGGTCAACGAAGGATATTCCTTCTCCTAGGAAGACCTGATCAGTCTCGAAATCCCAGTTTACAAGACATTTCGACAATGGTAAAACAAGTCCAGCAAGACCGCCCGATGCGCCGACATCCCGATAGGAGTTGCACATATCTCATTCTCAGGGCAACACCGGATGAACACTACGTACAACTAAAACCAGACCTCAAGTTTCCTCAAGGTGGAGCTGCAAGTGGCTCTGGTTCGGACCAACACATAGAGAAGCATTGGCCCATGGGGGCGGAATAAAGATGACCCTCGAGAGCGCGACTCCCAAGGGAAAAGTAGGTGGTGGTGAGGCAAATGGTAAAACCAATGTTGGGCCTTGCTGGAGGAGTTTTATTCAAAGCAAACTGTCAAGGGGGTCCCATAAATCACCCAACCTCGTAAGGAACGCAAAATCAAGGAACATAACACCGGTATGACAGAAACTAGGGCGGCAAGAGTGGAACAAAACACCAGGCTTAAGGCCGAGTCTTCCACCCTTTACCAAGTATATAGATGCATTAATTAAATAAGAGATATTGTGATATCCCAACATAACCCTGTCCACCATGGAGCAATCTTCAACTTCACCTGCAACTAACAATGCTATAAGAGGGGCTGAGCACAGCGGTAAAATAGCCAAGCAACGGTTTGCTAGGAATGGTGAAAAGGTTAGAGGCTGACATGGCAATTTGGGAGGCTTGAAGAACAAGTGATAGGTAGCACAGCATAGCGATAGAACGAAGCAAGCATAGCAATGATAGTAGTGAGATCCAAGGTGACGGTCATCTTGCCTGAAATCCCGTTGGGAAGAAGAACGAGTCCATGAAGAAGACGAACGGGAGTAGTCGAACGAATCCTCACAATCGCAACATTACCGGAACTAAGAAGCAACACCGGAAAGAAACAAACAACATGGTAAACACTCAACACATAAACATGACATGATGCAAAACAAGTATGATGCATGACCGGTATAATGAGGCATGGCATGGCAAAGTGCAACAAACAACACTACAAATTAAGTGGGGCTCAATATGCAACGAGTTGCATATTGCTGAAACACCACATCAGTTATTTGGTTTCTCTCTCGGTTATGTACCCAACAATATTAAATGTTATTAAACATAGCAAGGGGTGAAGCATAAGAAAACTATCTATTTAGGCAAGTTTAAATGAAGCCGGAAATAACAAATAACAATTCCGGAAAATCCCCATATGTCATTTAGCAATTTAAAGCAAACAACAATTTTAAACATTTTAAATGTTATTATCATGATGCGGATGACATATGCAAGTTTTAAGCAATTTTATGTAAATGTTGACATGAGCATGATACGAGGCATTTGTCGCTATGGCAGAAGGAAAAGGGTGCCACGGCGGTGATACGGAAATGGTGCCACGGCAACATCCCGGTTCCGGCAACTCGATTGAGATGCTGGTGCAAAGGAACAAGTGTGGGTGCGAGAAACGTGCAAGAGTGACGGGGAGTGATCCCGGATACGGGGTGTCCCACATGTCGGTGGCATGGCTTATGGCGAACGTGCAAGGAACAACTCGTACACGGTCCAAACATAGGGTGCATCTCATACAACACATGCATTCGGTCCACAGACTCGCCTCGGGGTTATACTTTCGAAGCATGCATTTCGGAGCGGTTCGATCTCGTCGAGGGAAGTAGTGGTACTCGTGGGTCGTAGTGGAAGTTGTTGTACTAGTGCCGTAGTGGAAGTAGACATTCTCGCGACGGAAGTTGTACATGTGTCGAGGTACTTGTCGAATCCCTAGGATCGTCGGGGACATAGTGGAACTTGACGGTCTCGGGTCTTGGCGACGGTAGTCGTACAACGTTTTGTAGACGTTCGGGGTCGTCGGCAGAGATACTTGTTGCATTGCTGGGCGTAGTCGATCTTGACGTAGGGGTACTTATGCATCCCAAAATTGCTCCTGTTCGGGGAGGTAGCATGACAACAACTCGAGGCGAGGCTACGCGTGGGACGTGCAAGGAGGAGTGAGGGTTGCTGATCTTGCATCCAAGGACAGGAACATGGGTTAGTGGTGCGAGGAACCCAAGCGAAGAGGGCAACAACAGAGGTTGTACACAGCAAAAATAGGTTGTGGCCTTGGCGCAGGCTACAGCCCACAGCGAAGCAGAGAGGATGCGAGACACGAGAAGCAGGACTTGGCGGATTCGGTGGCTAGGTGGTGGAGCAGAGGAGATCCCGACCAGCTCGGGGCCCAACGCAAAGTTGAACGGCGTCTTGACAAACCAAAGGTGGCGGCAGCCTTGGCTCCTGCAAGAGGTGGGCGGCTGCGAGGCGACGAGGAGAAGGCAGAGGGCGGCACCGGAATATGGCAGCAGCTTGGCCAGGAGGACGATGGAGGCAGCGGCGGTCGCTGGTCGGCGCGAGGGGGTAGTGAGGCACGGGAGGAGGCCTCCAGGTGTTGGGGGCTAGGCAGAGGAGGAAGGGGCATGACGGGGTGGCCGAGGACAGGCGCCATGGGGTTGCAGGCAGCGGAGAGGCGCGGGGCGTCGTGGCCAAGTGGAGGGAGGAGGAGGCGCAGATGGGACGGCTCCGGTCGGCGACGTTAGGGCCCATGGTGGAGCTCGTGGTGGTTGGTGGTGTCTCGGGACGAGGATGGACGTAGGGGAGAGGCGGTCGGGAATGGGGCAAGGGCGTCGCTCCTCTGTACGTGCGTGCGTGGCGGCGGACAGGAACGAGAGGGAGAGATGGGGATCGAGAGGAGGGGATCGGGGTAGCTAGGGTTAACAGCGGGGCGCGGCTGGGCCTATGGAATGGGCATGTCTGGTTGGTCAGGCCCAAGAGGCCGGCTAGGCTGGCTCCTCTCTCCTCTCTTCTCTTATAACAGAGAAAAAGAAAGAAAAGGGAAGAAAAGAACAGGTTAGAGAAAGAGTTTGGGCATGGGGATTATTTTCCCGGACTCACAAAAATATGCTTGTTCCGAGAAAATAGAAAAAGCCATGATTGAAAGATGTAAATTCAAACTCATTTGAATTTAATTCAAATGGGTTTGAAATAGGACTTGATAAAAGGAAGGTCCAAAAATGTCGGATTTTTGGTGGAGCTCTGGAATATTATGAAAGAATATACGGCAAGGTTGGAGACCAAGAATTAAGATAACAAAGGCATTGGGATATCTTGCAAGTGTGTTATGGTGAATTCCAAATTAATGAAATATTTAAATATAGCTCCCTAATATTGGGAGGATATGTTATAAAGAGAAGTCACCCTTCCCTCGATTTAAATAGATCAACCATCTATGCAATTTATTAGTTGAGTTGAGATGCAAAGATTAATGACATGATGGCATGATGAATGCAACAAGCAAAAAAACACGGCAACAACGAAAAACATGAAAGCCGTCTGGAGGTCGGTCTCGGGGCGTTACAGATCTCCCTCCGCGAACCTGGATGCCCAGACACCTGCACAACTAGGTGACATTGGTCTTCTCACCAGTCGGCGGGTCTTTCTTGACGGTCATCGACCGACAAGTGAAGATATACTTGAAGAGGCCCCAATGGGGCAGACAACCCAACAAGTTCTCACAGAGAGAGACAAAGGCCGAGAGGTAAATAATGGCGTCAGGAGGAAGATGGTGAAGTTGCGGGCCAAAATAATCAAGAAACTCCTAAAAGAAAGGGTGAGGAGGCATGGAGAAACCCCGCTCAATGTGGGTGATGAGCAGAATGCGCTTGTCCTCCTGGGGCCCTAGCTCGACCTCCCTCGCGCCTGGGCTATGCCATCCCTCGAGCGGAATCATCCCCTCCTCCGCCAACTCCTCTAGTTGTCGAGCTGAGACGTGCGACGGGATCCAGTCCCCCATCGCACCGCCGGTCGCCACACCAGAGCCAGAGGAGGAACCCTTCCCCGCCTTCTTCGCTTTCTCCGCCTTGGCCACAGAATCCCTTGCCATTGCTGCACACTCGAGAGGAGCGAGGAGGCGGAGGAGTCGAAGTGAGGGGAAGAGGGTCTGAGGGTCAGACCTTTGTCCCCAAACCTTTTATATCACTGGACAAAATCTATGGCCGGATCTCTCACCGCGAATCCACGGATCGCTGGCCCACGCGAAAGGGCTTGCACAGGATAGGCGCGACATGTGGCGGGGGTCATGCACACAAATCAAGGAGCCACGCCCCCCACTTCCCCACTAACGCACGACGTTATCGCTTCAACGCGCGAACACGCGAATCCAAATCCCGAGATCTTCAGGACAGATCAATCCGATTGATTACCGGTGATTCCTTTCCTAAAGGACGCATGTCAGTCCGACTGACCACCCTCCATGGGGACCCGTGCATTCGGCCACGTTAAACACCTGACTGAAGTCCCCTTCAGGATCGTTATGAGACGAGCTTGACGCCCCTCTGCGGGTTCACTTGGCCATCTCAGTAGGCTCCAAGGTGCATGACTCGTAAACCTAGACTCGTAGGAGGCCTGCGCCGGCGTTCCCCTGGGATAAGGAGTGGAATCTCTCTAGAGAGTTAGACCAAGCGTCGGCGTCGTGGCGTCTCTCTGGAGAGTTAGATCATGTGTCGGCATCGCCACTTGAGTTGTTATGGCATGCCCTCACTCGGGCCCATAGTCCATTTCCTCTTAGAGACAAAACAAATGCCACCGGGTTTTTTCTCGACGATCCATAGCACCCTGTCATCTGGGTAAAACTAAAGTCCAGAATCCATTGTGTTTTCGTCGAAGGAACAACAAATCACGGCCCGGAAACATATCCCGAGTGTCCCTGCAGCACTCGGACCCAATCGAAGGATTGGTTTGTTTGTCCTACGAAATCCCAAGCGATTCGGGGGCTAATTATGTGGTCACCTATTACAGGTAGGGTCAAGGGCCCATTATCTGGGACCTACAGGGGGCCCATCAACGTCGTAGGAAGGTCTCTGGACCATGTCAGCATTCGTATGATACATCAGGAGGATCACTCGGACGGCTCTACAGCACTCGAACAACCACATGTCACTCGGCAGACAAACTACCACTTGGACTTACCGGACAGGGAGGCATCGTGGGAGCTGCAACGGTCGAAGAATCCCAAGTCATCAACTAAATAGAGTTATAGCTACCGTTACCTGTAACTGCTGCAGTAGAGTCTCATTACACTAGTAACTCTCTCATTCAATGGCATTAATTACCCCAGCGGCATGGGAGACATGGGGCTGCAGCGCACTCTATATAAGCCGCTCCCTTCTCCATAGCCGGGCATGTTCAACCCTTGTAACCATATTGTAATGCCACTTATGTAACATTCCCCTATTTGGCAATATATCCACTTTATGTTCATCCAATTCCTTTTGGGTTCCATCATTTTGGCCTCTTTTTTTGATGTGTTGTTTTATTTATTGCATTTGCATTACTCACCCCCTTGCCACTTTGCATTTGTGCCTCTTGTCATTTTGCATTTCATCATGCTCATCATGTGCATTTTGTTATTCATCTTGTCATTGCTTGCTCTATGTGTGACCCTTGAATTATCACCCTCTCATTTCCTTCTACTTCCTTTCTTTTTGCAAGTGCCACTTTTCCCTTCTCCATTAATGTTCATCTTTTCCCTACAAATATTAGACCTTGACCTAAACCTCTCTGCCAAATTTCATTCTATTTGAAGTTGTTTTGGTTAGGTTCAAAAATGCCTCAAGTTTGAATTTTATTCAAACTCGTCTTATTTTTCTACCTCTAAAAATGTCCAAACCAATTTGATTAAATAGAGCGTAATTCCAGGAGCTTGAGGATATTTTTATATCTACAAAACTCCTCTCCTAGCCCACTGGCATTTTTACTTTCTTGCACTTGTTTATTTAATTAAACAGAGAGTAAAAGAAAAGAAAACGGGCTTACTTGGGCCGGCCTCAGAGCGCAGCAGCTACCGAGCCCAGATAGCAGGCCAGTTAGGCGCCCCGCAACCCACCTGGACCCGCACGACCTCCCTCTCCCTCTTTTTCTCACCCAAATGCTCGCACACCCCCTCTAGCTCCTCGACACGTGGCCTGGCAGACCCCACCCGTCAGCGACCATGCCAGCCCGCTCACCCACCTTTCCCCTTCCTCGGCCCCCCTCGCCGAGCACGCACATGGGCGATGCCGAGAGAATGCGAGCTCCAGCTCGACGCCTCCGGCCCCCTTTTAACCCCTCTCCTTTCCCACCTAACCCTCTAGGGGTTCCCTCTTCCCTCTCGCCGTCGCCAGGTGATTTAGCCACCAGATCCGCCGCTAGAACTCCGACCTGACCCCGACCAGGAGTGTGTGTCGTCGCCGGCGTGCTCCCATTCCTCTCCTCCCAGAGACCGTGTCCGTCAAGTCTGTCATCATCGTCTATGTCAGCTACTTCCCCTATGGCCCGCGGGACATCAAGTCCAAGCCGACATATTCCTCGACATCCGCGGCAGTGGCCGCATCTTCTCCGACGATCCCCTCTGTCTCCGCCCATGTCCCGAGCAGCCAAGGACACCACCGTGATTGTGGTGAGCCACCGCGTCTCCCGACCCCCTTTTCTTTGCCTGTCTGGCTCTCTGTCGCCGTTAGCTGTTCGCGCCCGACCTCCCCGCTGTCGGACCTCGCCCCGGCGAGTGCTCGGACCACTGTAGGCCCTCCACACGTGTCCTTCGTGTTTGACGTACCGCTTGGTGTTGATCAGTGCATGCAACTTCTCACCTAGGCCCGTCATGCGCCACGTTCGTCTCCGCCGTCGCCGTTTATATCACCTCGTCGCCAGCATCGTTCTCGTCATTGTCCGACGTCATTCTTATCATGCGCGTGAGCGGGATCCCTTGGCGATCCCATTGCGCTCCACCACCGCGTCTTTTGGTCACTGGAGCAAACTCCGACAGCCTCCTCCACCATGTCGTCCTCGCCGTCGGCCTCCCCTGTCCCTCCTCTACTCTGCTTTGTTTGAGCCCAGCTGCAGCCACCGCCAGGTGGGCCCTGCACGATCCGCTTGTCATCCCCACAGACAGCCAGGACCCCACCTATCACACACCTAACCCCTCCTTTTTCTTGTATTATTTTTCTTTGCAGCGAATGTTCCATTTCAGGCAAGGGAATCTTTCCATTCAAGGCAAGTCTATTTCTGGACATTTCCCTTTGAGGAAAATGCCAATTTTGTCATAATCCCTTTTAGGTAGGTTCTTAATTTGTGCATTTGTGGAGATTTTTCCATGGTGAACCCAACATATTTTATATGTTTTTGGGCTAGAAAAATCCAATGAATCCAGTGGTGGAATTAGTTTTAGCTTTTGAACAAGTTTGTTCTCATGTTATATTTGCATTTAATGCCATTTATGTTATGAGGAAGTTTTGCATGTAAACATGTTCTTCATCGTGTCTATTTTCTGTTAGAATTATTTACATGACATGTTATGTTTTGTGGTGAGTTAAACAAGCTTGCAAACATGCCTACTTGAATCTGTTTTTGCCATGCTAGTTTTTTTTTGCCAAGTCTGAAATAGTTTATATCATGTGCCCCTTTTGCATTAGAGCTATCGTTAGTGGCGGATCCAGGATTTGAAGTTACCCGGGGCGGATTTCTAATATAAATAAAAATTGAAGTCACAATACAATCAAATAAGGAAATCAAGTATATTAATAAGCCAAGAATACACATTCAGACAGGACGATCAACACAATGAATTTTTCAAAGTTGTTTCACTCTTAAGAATTACTACGTGGAAAATATATAATGCAAAAATTTATATAAAATCTAACTTCCAAGAATTATGCCAACGTAACAACAAAATAAAGAATGATAGAACAACAGAGGAGAAGACTAGGGGATAGCCAAGAACCTGCTACTTGTTGTTTTTGTTGGTTGCTCGCTTGTTGTTTGGATCGGGGCGTGCGGCCACGGTGAACACGTCTCCTGTGCTTATTAATGGACTCGTCTAATCTTTTACTGGGCTTACTTGACTGGCCCATATCTAACTCTTCCAGCGCCTATCTGGCCCATATCTCTCCCGACGAATCGTTTCTTTTACCCTTCCTTCGTCAAGCTCGCACCCATCTGAAACCTTCGACTGAATCTGCTCACCTCCCATGGTGTCCATCGGCCAAAAGCAGCAAGGGTACCCTAGGTTACCGAAATTTACCTGCGGCGGCCGCCCCTACACGACCCCACGCTGGATCCGCCCCTGGCTATCGTCTTATCGATTGACTTCTAGACAAAGTTAAGTGAGGGAGTTTTGTTTAGTGCATATAGTACTAGAATGCCATTCTCTTGTTTTCCATAATATGTTCCTTTAGCATATTGTTTCCTAGCTGTAAACATTGCAACCCAGATCTGTTTTCTGCTATGTCCAGTATTTTTTTACCAAGTCTGTAAAACTATTATCATTTGCCATTTTGCCATGTTGTTTTGATGATGATCTATTAAGTTTTAGAAATAGATCAGTAAGCATGTTTTGAAGTAGATGCTATGCAATATCATACCATATCACTTGTTTCCTTGTTTAAGTTCTGAATCATATTTAAATGTTGCATCTAAAGTGCCATGTTGCTGTTATGGTCAGTTTTGCATTGCATATTGTTTTACTCGCCGTTTGAGCTCCGTGCATCCGTTTTCGATGATCTTTATATCGTTTTCAACCGAGATCTTCCTATCTTTCCAGTGGCATGCTTGGGTTACCAAGATTTTGCCCATATCCATCTTGTCCCCATCGATTCCTTCCCGTTGACGTATCCCTCGTTCCGGTAGAACCGTAGCTCCGTTCATAACGTTCTTCATATGCATTCATGATAGAATGGCATGTAGAATATGTTCGTTGCCATGACTTGTTTGTTTATTGTATGCTTGTACTTTCTTGTGGGTAGTTCTGGGAGACGAGTTCGAGTTCGAGGACCCTGTCGAGTACGTTCACGGGGAACAAGGTTTCGATACCACCGAGGACAATTCAGGCAAGATGACCATTACCCCCGATATCACTACTATCTTTGCTTGCTAGTTGTTCGTTGATATCGCTATGTCGCGCTACTACCACTTGTTTATCAAGCCTCCCATGTTGCCATGAAAATCCTCTAACCCACCTTCCTAGCAAACCATTGTTTGGCTATGTTACCGCTTGCTTAGCCCCCTCTTATAGTGTCGCTAGTTGCAGGTTGTTCCACTCTTGCCAACCTAGTTTCCATCATACCGGTGTTATGTTCCTTGAATTTTGTGTTCCTAAGGTGGTCGGGGTTTTTGGGCCCCCCTTAACAGTTCGCTTTGAATAAAACTCTTCCAGCAAGGCCCAACTTTGGTTTTACCATTTTCCTAATAACAACTAAAATTTTCATAGGGAGTAATTAACCCGAGGATTCTTAATCAACAAGCTGGGCCAGTGCTCCTCATGAGTGTTGGTCCAAAACAGAGCCACTTGCGGTGCCAACCTATCAACTGGGGTTTTCAGTTGCCGTATGTAGTGTTCATCCAATCGCGGCCTGAGAAAACATACGTGCGGCTACTATCAGGGTGTTGGCACATCGGGAGGTCTTGCTGGTTTTGTTTTACCATTGTCGAAATGTCTTGTGCACCGGGATCCCGAGCTTGATCGGGGTGTCCCGAGATGAAGACGCCTCCGCGGATAATGAGAGCTTATGATGGGCTAAGTTGGGACACCATTGCAGGGTTTAAACTTTCGAAAGATGTGCCCACGGTAATGTGGCAGATGGGAGTTTTTAATATCCGGTTGCAGTGAACTTGTAACTAAACTCTCTTAAAATACACCAACCGCATGTGTAACCATGATCGTCTCTTTTCGACGAAGTTTGGGAAGAGAACACAATTGGGTTATGTTTGAACGTAAGTAGTTTAGGATCACTTCTTGATCATTACTAGTTTGCGACCGTTCTGTAGTTTCTCATCTTATTCTTGTGTTCGTAGTTTAGCCACCATACAAAGGCTTTGAGCTTGCTGCAACTCCAACACTTTACCATGCCATACCTATTTTAAGCTTTGATAATCTTGACACCGTGGGTAATAAGATTGCTAAGTCCCTATGGCTCACAGTATACTACAAACACAGCTGCAGGTACCTTTGAGTCAGACATAGAAGATGCCACTGAGCTCCAGTTGGTGTTTGACGAGGATCTTGGTTGTTTCTATGTTACATATCCGTATGATCAATAGAGGCCCTAGTCGGAGTATCCAGGGATAGTAGCAGGGTGGTATTTTCTTATTTATCTTGTCCATAGTCGGACTCTATCTATATGTCCTGGATGATTGTATGATGATTGTCATATTTATACTATTCTGGGGCAAGTGTATGCCTTGATCTTGTATTCTGTCTATTCATTTGGTTGTATGCATTTGTATGCCACCTTGCTATGTGTTCCAAAATGGGATTCTGCCATGACCTCGAATTCATCACGAGATCGCTATAGAGTTTCGTCTTGGGTGTTACACATATCTATCAGAATCAAAGCAAGCCTCAAGGCACGAGATGTAGGGCTTTTACCTCCACCGAGTGAGGGGCCTGAACTCGCTGAACACCGAGTGTTACACATATGTCGTAGTTAGTCTCTACCCCTTATTCGTACCCCTAGTACTCATTGTCACCATCATAACCCCGACATTGGCCAAATACGAAAATGCATACTATGATTTCCAAACACATCACTGTCTTCAAAATACTTTGCTTCCAAACAGAGCTAGCTCCCAGGAATTGAAACTTTGGCAGCGATCCTGGCTTGCTCCCGTCGCTATCCCCACTAATCAGAAAGTGTTTGCCACAGGTGTCTTGTAGTGTGTCATGTGTTCCCGGGCTAGTGCGTCTGTGTCGACACGTGTATTTTCATTGCATCATGGGGTCGGTGGAGAAGGGAAATTATCGCGTGAGAAGGGGAAACTTCTGGTGCATGTTGTTATTTTCGTTCTATATCAGGCGTGGTGATTCCTAGCGGGGCTCTGTGTGGAGATTTGATGATATTTGTCCTATGTGTGCCGCTCGTGCTCCCTCCACCCTCCCCCACTGGGAAGGCAACTCGGCATGCTCCTCTAGGAGCTCCAGCCGGGCAGGAATCCTAGGGCCGCCCCCGGCTATGGTCGCGCTCGCCATCAAACGAGAGGAAGAAGCATCGCATATGATGTGCAGGTTTGGGTAGCTGTGAACTAGAGAACGGCGGATGTGGGCAGGGCATGAGCGTGGCGAACATGCTCTCCGTGCAGAGACTCGAGCGCGACCATTGAGTTTGCTAGCCCTGTTCTTTTCTGAATCAACATTGATGCATCTATTGCCTATGTCCAGAAAGAAGCAAAGTTTGGTTTTTCTGAATCAACACAACACTTCAGTTGGGGAGAGAGTAGTTAGTTTTATGTGTTCCATTTTACTCGGTCAATGCCAGAGAGAGGTACTCGCTGCAGGTTTGTCTCATCTTCCAGGTCGATTGAGACCATGGGAGACTGGGCGGGGGCTTCTGGTATGGATGAACTCGTGGCAGAGTAGGTTACTGTGTGGAGTGTGTGTGCCAGAGAGGGTTGTCATGTGGAGGAGGGTGGCGCTGAGTTATTGTCCTGTGGGTTGATTTCACGAAAGTGTGGGGACTTTTATGCAAAATGTGCGATGACGGACGAACAGAAGCGCTCAATGCTTTATTATTAGGTAAAGATCGGGAGGGAGGTTGAGAGATTGAGAGAAAGATGAGAGTGGCTTCGGATGATTTGCCATGGCTTGCTTATATAGAGATTTTGTTGCTGCTATTTATGGTTGTTGCATATATACACACGCTCTACTTTTGCTATTGGTGCTAAATTTGTCGTTCATCGTTTCATATCCCGGTCACTAATTTCACTATAGATGACCTATTGTACTTCAGATCTGCTACAAACATGGTAGTGCCTTGTGAAAGATGAAAAGGGTTGGATGATCGAGAAAAACACTTCTTGATTTATGATTGTTGATTTTGAACCTGAGCTGGTAATCCATACCCCTTATTCTTCCTATATTATGGTATATAAGGGCAACTCCAATGCTAACCCCCAAACTTGATCGTTAAGGGCTGGTATGCAAACAGTGATGCAGGAGCCAGGCATCCAATGCTATGCCCTAAATATCCGCCCAAGTCCGGTATTTTTTAAATTCAAATGCGCCCGATCACACAGAGCCCAATCACACAAAAAGAAGCAAGTATGCATAGTTTTAAATGCCCGATCACAAAAGAATGTCAGTCTGGTAGTTAGTGCATTTTTTGCCCTGCCGAACTGGCAATCCGAACCTCCACGCTCACTTTGTCGTCGCCACCTTGTCTACCACCTTCTTCCCCGCCTTCGCCTCTAGCTGATCCTTTCACGCTATAACGTCTTGAAACGGACGGCTTGCATGATCATGCTTGCATCATATTTAGGGTCAACATCTTCATCTCCTCCAAAGCCATTTCAATCTGAACCTTCTTCCCTTCAAGCATGGCCTTCTTCTCTTCAAGCTTGAGCTTTTTCTCGGTAGCCTCCATCAACATGTTAAACCTCTCGACCTTACATGCCTCTTTGATGTCCGAACGCTTGACATATTGTTGTGGTTTTGTCATGACAGATGTCCTCATGAGAGAACTAAGTTGTGGGGCCATCGCAGCTAGGTGATTGCTTGAATGGGGTTGGTTGGAATCGAGAGATGCGACTTTACCCAGGTTCGGCCCCTCACGGTGGAGGTAAAAGCCTACATCATGCTTGATTGCTATTGATGATAATGATGATCTTGGTTACAAGGGCGGTGTTTCGCTACCTCTATTTCATGAGCTACTAATTTGTCTATATGTAATCCCATGTTGAAAGCACAAGTGCTCCCATGGTGATTTTGGTAATTAATGTCAACATATCTCTTGTTGGACTAATACCTTTATCTAGTATATTTCAGATAAGTCCAACAGTGGATTGGCATCGACAAGAGGATGTAGAACCCCTTCAAGATGCTAAGGACAAAGAATTGGCTCAAGCTCAAAGCTCAGGACTCAACATTTTCTATTTTCAGTGATCCAAGATCACATTGAGTCCATAGGAAAGCCAATACTATTAAAAGGGGATGAGGTGTTGCTTAATGGCTTGCTTGCGCAAAGTGCTTAGTGATATGCTCCAAAGCCCTCAACCACTTTCTCATTTCCACATATGTCCCAAACCAAAAGTCAAACTCGGCCCCACCGATTTGATCCATCCGGCACCACCGAGTTCATTTGACATAGCCACTGCCAGAAACCCTAATCAATTCGATCTCACTGATGGGATCTCGGTCTCACTGAGATGGGCTTGCAAACTCACTGTTATCTATTGCAATATTTTTGGTCTCACCGAGAATATTTAATCGGTCACACCGATTTTGCCTGACCAACTCTCTGTTTTGCTTATTACCAAATTGGTCCCACCAAGTTGTGTAATCGGTCAAACCAAGATGAGGTTTTACCCTAACCCTTGCACATCGGTCCCACCGAGTTGATCGTGTCGGTCCCACCGAAATGCCTAACGGTCACATTATGGACTAAATCGGTCCGACCGAGTTTTCTGATTCTGTCCCACCGACTTTGATGAATTGTGTGTAACGGTTAGATTTTGTGTGGAGGCTATATATACCCCTCCACCCTCTCCTCATTCGTGAGGGATGCCATCAGAATGTGCCTACACTTCCAGCATTCGTTTTCTGAGAGAGAACCACCTACTCATGTGTTGAGGCCAAGATATTCCAATCCAACCATATGAATCATGATCTCTAGCCTTCCCCAAGTTGCTTTCCACTCAAATCATCTTTCCACCAAATCCAATCCTATGAGAGAGAGTTGAGTGTTGGGGAGACTATCATTTGAATCACAAGAGCAAGGAGTTCATCAGCAACACCATCTATTACCTTTTGGAGAGTGGTGTCTCCTAGATTGGTTAGGTGTCACTTGGGAGCCTCCAACAAGATTGTGGAGTTGAACCAAGGAGTTTGTAAGGGCAAGGAGATCGCCTACTTCGTGAAGATCTACCCTAGTGAGGCAAGTCCTTCGTGGGCGATGGCCATGGTGGGATAGACAAGGTTGCTTCTTCGTGGACCCTTCGTGGGTGGAGCCCTCCATGGACTCGCGCAACCGTTACCCTTCGTGGGTTGAAGTCTCCATCAACGTGGATGTACGATAGCACCACCTATCAGAACCACGCCAAAAACATATGTGTCTCCAATTGTGTTTGCACACTCCAATCCCATCCCTTTACTTTCTTGCAAGTTGCATGCTTTACTTTCTGCTGCCCATATACTCTTTGCATGCTTGCTTGATATGTATTGTGAATGGTTAAACTTGTGCCTGAACTCCACCGAAACTTGAAAAAACTTAAAAACTGCCAACTTTGTGTGGTGAGGGTTTATTCAACCCCCCTCCCTCTAGACACCTCTTCTCGATCCTTTCAATTGGTATCAGAGCTTTGGTCTCCATTGCTTTGGTTTAAACACCATTGGAGGAAGATGGATGAGTCTACTTTGGGGAGTCTTAGACATAGATTGCCTAATACTTGATGGAGAGTACTTTCATGAGTGGAAAAATGAAATGCTTGTGATTTTCAATGAATATCATTTTAACAAGTACATTACTAGCCGTTGTGCACCTCATGTTGATCCGATGCATCCTACTCTTGATGAGTCCATTGACATGATTCACAATCTTAGGACTGTTAACCTTATCACTAGAGGTCTGCCTAGAAACCTGATTGGTTACTTGCCTACTCTTAATTGTGCCTACACTATATGGAGATTTGTTGAGGAAAGATTTCCAAACTATTCTTTGCAAAATCTAGATGAGATTCTCCATAAGTCTATTGCCTTGAGTAAGATGAATTCCAATGATCCTAAGTTTGGTGACTGTCTATTTGAGCTTAAAATCTTATGCATGCCAAAGGAGATGTTGGAATTATTAGCAATGTTATTTCCGAAGCTATTAGAATTCATAAAGATGATCATTGTTAAAATCATTTATCTAATGAATCACCCTCTCTAGGAATTGATCCACAACATGACGATGTTGAATGTGGATACTATGATGAGGATGATGATAGTGACTATGATCTTGATGATGGAATGAGACACTTTGGTCTTATTGCAAATTTTCGAGGATACATGGAAGGAGGAAAGGAATGGGTTCTTGATAGTGGATGTACCGATCACATGACCGGAGATAAAGATATGTTTCGTGAGCTTGCTGAAAACGACGGCCCTCGAAAGTATGTCACTTTTGGTGATAACTCAAAGGGTAAGGTGGTTGGCCTCGGTAAGGTGGCCATCTCACATGATAGCTCCATACAAAATGCCATGCTCGTTGAATCTCTTGGCTATAATCTGCTTTCTATTTCTAGACTAGCTGACTTTGGTTTCAATGTCCTACTTACCAAAGTAGATTGCCAAGTGTTTCGTAGAGATAATCATAAAATGGTCTTTATCGGTATACGTAAAGGTGATCTATACATTGTTGATTTCACTAAAAAGACTCAACCTAGAACTTGCTTAATTGCTAAATCTTCTAAAGGCTGGTTGTGGCATAGGCGGTTAGGTCATGCGGGCATGCGAAACCTTGACAAGCTTATTAAAGGTGATCATATCCTTGGTGTTAAAAATGTCATATTTGATAAGGATAGACTTTGCAGCGCTTGCCAAGCAGGAAAACAGGTTGGAGGAAGCCACCTCGTGAAGAACATCATGACCACAAGGAGACCGCTCAAGCTACTTCAGATGGATCTTTTCGGTCCCAATGCTTACAAAAGTCTTGGTTGAAACTCATTTGGTCTAGTTATAGTTGATGCTTTTTCAAGATTTACGTGGGTGTTCTTTCTCAATGATAAATCATAGGTCCAAAAGATCTTCAAAAACTTCGCTAGGAAGGCCCCAAATCAATTTGAAGTGAAGATCAAGAAGGTTCGCAGCGACAACAGAACGGAGTTCAAGAACACCAATGTGTATACCTTTCTTGACGAAGAAGGGATTTCACATGAGTTCTCGGCTACATACACACCTCAACAAAATGGAGTTGTTGAGAGGAAGAACTGGACGCTCATTGAAATGGCGAGAATGATGCTTGAAGCACTTTTGGGTGGAAGCGGTTGAGATAGCTTGTCATGTGACAAATCGCTTGTATCTTCGCAAGCTACTCGGCAAGACGGCATACGAGCTACTCACCAGTAACAAACCCCAAGTTGGATACTTTCGAGTATTCGGCTCAAAGTGCTACATTCTTGATAAGCATCATCGTTCTAAATTTGCTCCCAAATCTCATGAAGGTTTCCTACTTGGTTATGGCTCAAACTCTCACACTTACCGTGTCTACAACAATTTCACCCGAAAGGTTGAAGAGACAGTACATGTGAAGTGTGATGAATCTAACGGATCGCAAGTAGAGCAATTGCCAATTGATGTAGGAGATAAAGACCCTTCGAAAGCAATCCAAGACTTGTCTATTGGCAAGGTCTATGCAACGGAGGTGAAGGAGAGGACCCCATCCATCCAAGTGGAAGCTTCTACCTCACGACAAGGTGAACCAAGAGTTGATATGGAAGCATCCACAAGTGGGGCACACCAAGATGAAGAAAACGAGGAAGTAAACCAAGATGAACCGCATCAACCTCCCTCTCCACCACGATGAGAGAACGACAACGTCAACAATGAAGAACGCAAAGAAGAAGAACGAGATGATGAAAAAGTTGTTCCACCCCGATCAAAGCAAAAGCTCTCATGAATTCGAGCAAGAATTGCTAGAGACCATCCCGTCGAGCAAATCTACAATGATATCCAAACCGGGAGAATCACCCGCTCTAAATCTTGTTTGGCTAACTTTTGTGAACATTATTCATTCATCTCTAGCATTGAACCCATGATCGTTGAAGAAGCATTGGAATATCCGGATTGGATAAACGCCATGCATGAAGAACTACACAACTTTGAGAGAAACCAAGTGTGGACATTGGTCGAGAAGCCTGACAACAACCATAACATCATCGGTACCAAATGGGTGTTTCGCAACAAGCAAGATGAAGATGGACAAGTAGTTCGCAACAAAGCATGTCTCATCGCCCAAGGCTACGCTCAAGTCGAAGGTATGGACTATGGTGAGACATATGCCCCCATTGCTATACTTGAGTCCATTCGCATCTTACTTGCCTATGCTAATCACCATGATATCACTTTATACCAAATGGATATTAAAAGTGCTTTTCTAAATGGTGAAATTGAGGAGGAAGTTTATGTTAAACAACCTCCCGGCTTTGTTAATCCTAAGAAACCCAATCATGTTTACAAACTTCACAAAGCTCTTTATGGTCTTAAACAAGCTCCTAGAGCATGGTATAAATGCTTGACCAAGTTCCTTATTGAAAAAGGCTTTGAGATTGGAAAAATTGATTCTACTCTTTTCACTAAAAGGGTTAATGGAGAATTATTTGTGTGCCAAATTTATGTTGATGATATTATATTTGGATCAACTAACCCTCATTTTAGTGAGAAGTTTGGGAAAGCTTATGTCGGAGAAGTTTGAGATGTCTATGATGAGTGAACTCAAGTTCTTTCTTGGTTTGCAAATCAAGCAAACTAAGGAAGGTACCTTTGTCTCTCAAACGAAGTACACCAAGGACTTGTTCAAAAAGTTCAATATGCAAGAATGCAAAAGTATGAGTACACCCATGCCTACTAGTGGACATCTTGACTTGACTAAAGATGGTGAACCCGTTGATCAAAAAGTTTACCGCTCTATGATTGGTTCATTATTATATCTATGTGCCTCTCGTCCCGATATTATGCTAAGTGTGTGCATGTGTGCATGATATCAAGCGGCCCCTAAAGAATGTCATCTTAAGGCTGGATAGTGAGATACTAAATACATACACCAAATTTTGGCATTTGGTATCCTAAGAGGTCTTCTTTTGATCTTGTTGGCTACTCCGATTCGGACTATGCCGAAGACAAGGTTAATAGAAAGTCCACTTCGGGTACTTGTCAATTTCTTGGTAGATCTCTTGTGTCTTGGTCCTCCAAGAAACAAAACTCGGTATCCTTATCCACCGCCGAAGCGGAATACATTGCCGCCGGTTCATGTTGCGCTCAATTACTTTGGATGACCCAAGCTCTTAAATATTATGGGATATATGTGAAACATGTTCCTTTGCTTTGCGACAACGAAAGTGCTATTAAGATTTCTCACAATCCCGTGCAACATTCTCGAACTAAGTATATTGAAGTTCGTCATTATTTCATTCGAGATCATGTTGCTAAGGGTGATATTAACCTAAAGCATGTTTGTACCGACAAGCAATTAGCGGATATATTCACTAAACCACTTGATGAGAAAGTGTTTTGCAGGTTGAGAGGTGAATTGAACATCATTGATGCTTAAAACTTGGAGTAGGAACTCCATCTGGATACATGCAAGACATGAGCCTATGACTAATCCTTGATATTTCTCTTATGATGATAATCACATGTCTTGGATATATTTGCACCCTTGCATGTTATCTAACCCTTGTAGGTACTTGGATGAATCTAAATCTATGAGATTGCAACTCACTCACATCTTGAGCAATCTCTACATCACCAAGTCTCTACTTTACGGTGGTTGAAGACAAGGAAGCATGAAACCCTTCAAATATATCCTTTGACAAAACCCTATATCAAATGTCATGATTGTCATTTTGGATGCACAAGTGCTATTCCTTGCAAAACTAATTCATGTAGGAAGATGAACTCCAATTACAAGTGGTGCTCCCAATGAACTACATCAACATTGAGCGTCCCACACAAGTTCAACTACATGATCAAGATCAACACCACCACCCAAGGTATGTTATTCCATTTTAGAGAAGCTTTACCCCAAGTCATGGGTCAAAGCAGATCAACAAGATGAGAATACATCAAAATGCTTAAACGAAAAATGGCAACCCCATTTTGAGCTTAAAAGATGAGTCTGACCTATGATCAAGTGTCTTCACTTGACTCCTAAGTCAATATACTCTAACATAGGTGACTTTGTCGCCGACCAATTCTATACAAAGTTCTCTAGTGTTTCTTCTTGTTCTTGCATTTGTCTCATGCATATTTGTTTCCCCTTTTAAAAAAACTTCATCTAGATTTCTTCTTTTATTTTTGTTCTGCATTTCTCTCAATCCAATTCATTGCAAATCCTTTAATTAATTCATTGCAATTTATAGCTGAGGTGACTAGTGCTTTTTCTCTATGATGAACTCGAACAAACCGACTTGCCTCTTTCGGTCAAACTGAAACTTTTCGGTGCCACCGAAGGAAACAACTCGG
Source organism: Triticum aestivum (assembly GCF_018294505.1). Classification (NCBI taxonomy): domain Eukaryota; kingdom Viridiplantae; phylum Streptophyta; class Magnoliopsida; order Poales; family Poaceae; genus Triticum; species Triticum aestivum. The sequence goes on from NC_057813.1 coordinate 246,619,488, forward strand.
TGTAGCCGATCTCAATGCTGAGAAAACACTCTGTCATTTCCATCCTGCACATTCTGTTCCAGCTCCACTCGATGATTCTTATCCTCTACCAGCACCTTATTTTTCCCTGCTACTTTGCTATGTGGCTCAAGGACCAAACCTAATGACTCACACTAGAAGACCCTTCTTGGAAATTGATGTCAAAGGGGGAGAGAGAGCTCACATCAAAGCTTAAACATGTCAAAAAGGGAAAGAGAGATAAATAATCACATCAAAGAGAGACCCCAGTTGCTTGGTATTCAAGCGGAGAGATCTTCCATGTCTTTAGAGGGGAATACATGTTCATGTTGTTTTTGTGTGCTTTGCTCTGATTTTTCTATTCCCTATCTTCTCCCAATATCCCATATAAGATATAGGGGGAGCAAGACAACTAAGGGAAGGAAATCTTCAAATTCATTGCATATCTTTACCTTTGGGGACATGTCTACACTCAAATAGAGTACCTAGTACTCACTCTATACATGTCATCCCAATCTTGGTACTCTTGTGGTTTGCTGCTCTTGCTCTGGTTAGTAGATGTTTCTATGTTGTCTAACCTTGTTTACTCAGGTTCATCCTTTCCAAAGCTAGCTCAAGACCACAAGGTAAGTATATGCATCACACTCATGTGCATGAGGGTTTATTGCTGATGTACATATTGTTTGCAAGAAGGACTCGTGAACATGAAGGTACTTTCTCAAATTCACACCATTTACTCTGATGCATATAGCCAAGATACATGTAACTCATTGCCTGATCTGTCATGATTATGCACTCACATGATTTTATGTTCCATATCTGCATGATTGCATACATGTAGGGGGAGCCTATGCATGTTACATGTCCTTCCAAAGCTTTACATGTCCTTCTCTATATCTTTATCTAAAGCTTTGATGTATGTTGTCATAAATTACCAAGAAGGGGGAGATTGAAAGCACAAGTGCTCCCTGGGTGATTTTAGTAATTAATGTCAACATATGTCTTGTTGGACTAGTACCTTTATCTAGAGTATTTCAGATAAGTCCATCAGTGGAGTGGCATGGACAAGAGGATGTGGAACCCCTTCAAGATGCTAAGGAAAAAGGATTGGCTCAAGCTCAAAGCTCAGGACTCTACATTTTCTATTTTCAGTGATCTAAGATCACATTGAGTCCATAGGAAAGCCAATACTATTAAAAGGGGATGAAGTGTTGCTTAATGGCTTGCTTGCTCAAAGTGCTTAGTGATATGCTCCATAGCCCTCAACCACTTTCTCATTTCCACATATGTCCCAAACCAAAAGTGAAACTCGGCCCCACCGATTTGATCCATCCGGCACCACCGAGTTCATTTGACATAGCCACTGCCAGAAACCCTAATCAATTTGGTCTCATCAATGGGATCTTGGTCTCACCGAGATGGGCTTGCAAACTCCCTGTTATCTATTGCAATATTTTCGGTCTCACCGAGAATATGTAATCGGTCACACCGATTTTGCCTGACCAACTCTCTGCTTTGCTTATTACCAAATCGTTCCCACCGAGTTGTGTAATCGGTCAAACCGAGATGAGGTTTTACCCTAACCCTTGCACATTGGTCCCACCGAGTTGATCATGTCGGTCCCACCGAAATGCCTAACGGTCACATTATGAACTAAATCGGTCCAACCGAGTTTTCTGATTCAGTCCCACTGACTTTGATGAATTGTGTGTAATGGTTAGATTTTGTGTGGAGGCTATATATACCCCTCCACCCTCTCCTCATTCGTGAGGGAAGCCATCAGAATGTGCCTACACTTCCAGCATTCAATTTCTGAGAGAGAACCACCTACTCATGTGTGGAGGCCAAGATGTTCCAATCCAACCATATGAGTCCTGATCTCTAGCCTTCCCCAAGTTGCTTTCCACTCAAATCATCTTTCCACCAAATCCAATCCTATGAGAGAGAGTTGAGTGTTGGGGAGACTATCATTTGTAGAACAAGAGCAAGCAGTTCATCAACAACACACCATCTATTACCTTTTGGAGAGTGGTGTCTCCTAGATTGGTTAGGTGTCACTTGGGAGCCTCAGACAAGATTGTGGAGTGAACCAAGGAGTTTGTAAGGGCAAGGAGATCACCTACTTCATGAAGATCTACCCTAGTGAGGCAAGTCCTTCGTGGGCAATAGCCATGATGGGATAGACAAGGTTGCTTCTTCGTGGACCCTTCGTGGGTGGAGCCCTCTGTGGACTCGCGCAACCATTACCCTTCATGGGTTGAAGTCTCCATCAACGTGGATGTACGATAGCACCACCTATCGGAACCACGCCAAAAACATCCGTGTCTCCAATTGCATTTGCACACTCCAATACCATTCATTTACTTTCTTGCAAGTTGCATGCTTTACTTTCCGCCGCCCATATACTCTTTGCATGCTTGCTTGATATGTATTGTGAATGGTTAAACTTGTGCATAAACTCCACCGAAACTTGAAAAAACTTAAAAACTGCCAACTTTGTGTGGTGAGGGTCTATTCACCCCCCCTCTAGACACCTCTTCTCGATCCTTTCGCATGTCCCTCTTGGGGTGCCTTGCCCGTCCTTATATAAGTTAAAGGGGCCGACTTACATGTAGAGTCCTAGTAAGACTACAACTAGACTCTTTTTTATTACAAGACAGATACTAGTTCGGGTCTTATCCGAACATTCCAAAAATCGGCCTGCTAGGTCATCCCCATGTTGGGCCACGCTCGGGCACCCGTATTCTCTTCCGCACAATTCAACCCAGGTCGGGTCTGTCATCGGCTGGGTCTCGTTTCCCTCACCGGGTTCCTTCCAGGCTCCCAGCCTATGGAGAGTTGGCCCGCATGATGCCTTGGACAACCAGGGCATGGGCCTTCTGTTCTAGCCGGGTCATGTCTCGGACTGTCGGGTCTAGCCACGGGTAATTCCCCCGACATTACCCCCCAGGTTAGCTTGAATTTGTTCATGCTAAGCTCCTGAAATAAGAATAATTAATTTGTTAAGGGACCAGCTGTCGGTGTCAAAACCGGCGGATCTCGGGTAGGGGGTCCCAAACTGTGCGTCTAAGGTTGATGGTAACATGAGACAGGGGACATGATGTTTTAGCCAGGTTCGGGCCCTCTCTATGGAGGTAATACCCTACTTCCTGCTTGATTGATCTTGATGAATACGAGTATTACAAGAGTTAATCTACCACGAGATCGTAATGGCTAAAACCCTAGAAGTCTAGCCTATGATTATGATTCTGCCCTATGTACTAAACCCTCCGGTGTATATAGACACCGGAGGGGACTAGGGTTATACAAAGTTGGTTATAGAGAAAGGAATCTACACATCCGAATCGCCAAGCTTGCCATCCACGCAAAGGAGAGTTACATCCGGACACGGGACGAAGTCTTCTGTCTTGTATCTTCATAGCCCAACAGTCTGGCCCATGTTAATAGTCCGGCCATCTGAGGACCCCTTAATCCCGGACTCCCTCAGTAGCCCCTGAACCAGGCTTCAATGACAAGGTGTCCGGCATGCAGATTTTCATCGGCATTGCAAGGCGGGTTCCTTCTCCGAATACTCCAAAATAGTCTTCGAACACAAGAATCGTGTCCGGTTCTGCAAAACAAGTTCCACACACAACTGTAGAGAGTACAATATTTCACGAGTTCAATCCGCTGACAACTTTTTTGTAGCGTGACATCACGTCACTGCCCGGTCATTATTCGAACCGTTTTTAGCCTGCTGCTTCATATTTCGAGGTGCAGTTTTATTGGCATGTCTCGTCAAAGCAGTGATCGTGTCCCCTTATTGCGGGATTCTCATCAATACGGGCATGGGTAACCCAACCATGCCACCTACACGGCCCTTGGGGAATAGGCGAGTTTCAAGGCGAGTGGGGAGGCGCATGACTTTTACTGCCTTTATAAAGAGATAAAGATTCACCCTTTTTCACCCACGCCTTCTCCTTCCGCTGCCCATCCATTCTCGAGCTCCAGCGCCCAAGATCTCGCCTTCTCCGTCCAAAAAAGCACTCCCACCATGTCCAGATCCGGAGTAGGAGGCAAGTGGATGGCCTCCTCCGTCAAGGAGAAGGACCTCACGAAGCTTCGGGAGGCCGCGTACCTGGCCAAGGAAATCGCCCATCGGCTTCCGGCCGAGGGACAGATTGTCCCCACCCCGAAGCCCCAGGAGAGGGTGGTGTTCATCTCACACTTCGTCCGCGGGCTGGGATTCCCTCTCCACCTGTTTGTCCACAGACTCATGTTCTACTATGGGCTGGACTTCCACGATCTGCCCCCCAACTCCATCCTCAATATCTCGGCATTTATTGTCGTGTGTGAGGCCTTCCTCCGCATCCCACCTCACTTCAGGCTATGGCTGAAGACCTTCAATGTGAAGCCGAAGGTGGTGAGTGGTCAACAAGCAGAGTGCGGAGGCGCCATGGTGGGTAAGATGCCCAATGTCACATGGCCTGAAGGCTCCTTTGTGGAGACTGTCAAAGGGTGGCAGTCAAAGTGGTTCTATGTCACAGAGCCGCGCAGCACCAACTGGGCTGCGGCTCCCGCATTCCGGTCCGGAGTCCCGATGCGGCTCACCTCCTGGCAAGAGAAAGGCCTAACTTGGTCTTCCACGGACGAGCTGACGGTGCTCCGGACGCGCGTTCAAAACATGATAAACAAGAGAATCAAGCTCGTCAACATGATCCAGGTGATGCTTGGTCATCGGATCATTCCGTGCCAAAGCCGGACTTGCCATCTATGGGAGTTCGATTTGGCCAAGCACCAACCCCTACTAGAGTTCTTCGGCACTACGCACCAAGACATGTGGAAGGTGCTCTTCAAGGCCAACGAGGCGCCACCGCCCACGACCGAGGATCGCAGGCACGATCTAACCCACCCTGCTAGTCCGATAAGTTCTTTCGTGTTTTCAAGGTATACCCTTTACTTGCATACCTGAGGAAGGCATCTAAGCCTCCCTGCTAATTTTTCAGGCCTGGACAGAGATGGCAGAGCGGATTAACTGTCCAGCTCCGCTGCCTGAAGGCCCAGAAATCCCGCTTCTGACGAAGATGATGGTTCCGGCGCCTTATCAGGTGCCGGAGAAGAAAGCCAAGAAGAAGGCCAAGGGCACCAGAGGTGGTCTCCGTCGCAAGGGCAATTCAGACGTGACGTCCGAAGAAGCCGAGGCTCACTCCTCCACCACCGAGGACGACAAGGAGGAGGAGGAGGAAGAAGAAAGCCATCCCCCCTGCATGGGGGAGAAATAAGAGGACGGCCTCCACGCATCTGTAAGTCGAGGCGTCCAAGAAGGGGAAAGCCTCCCTTTTGGATAGCTCTGCAGCGGCCACCGACAGCAGCTAGGAATGGGAGCCCAGGGACAAGCCACTAGCCAAATCGTAAGTGTCCGGACACATTCATATATCTGGCCTCTTTACTTAATTGTTTTAATTTGCTGAATTATGCATTTGTAGTCCGGCTCGGTCCAACCTCGAACTATCCTCCTCTTCGGAGGGCTCGCTGGACCCAGAGGCGATGGACAGCGGGACCCTTCCGGTGGCCTCCTCCCCCAAGACCGTGGACAACATTGAGGTGTTGTTCCGAGGGATCCCAGGTTAGGGAGAGGCTCATGAGGCCATCCAGGCGGCGCCGAAGGGTGAAACCTCGGTTGCCGAACACATGGGGGAGCAAACCCCCATGGACACCAACGACGGGGGCCATATCTAATTTGCCCTCAGCCGAATACAGTTTCGGAGACCCATGCGACTCCGGAATCAGGCAGGCTGCCTCTTTCTAAAGAGGGAGGTGCGCCTACTCCACCGGTGACCTCTGTCCATCTAGAGGCACCGGATAGTTTGCTGGAAGCGCTGCGAGGCGCTTCCGTTGTTGAAGAACACCGTACCCTTATGGGTACGGTGATTAAGAGGATCCAGTCCGTGAAGAACAGACAGATCGAAGCGTGCACGAGCCTTCTAATAGGATTTGAGGTAAGCAACGCAACCATTAAAAGAATGTCACAGTATAGACAATAGCCCATGATACTCTGTCTGGTGTTCGGAAAGAAAAGCTGAACAGAGGATCAAATAATTTTTGCTTGAGTCTAACTTAATATGTCTATGTCGTAAGTAGGCATCACTGCTAGCTGCAACCTCACAGACTGCGGAAGTCTCCGAACTAAAGCAAAGTTTGGAGCAGACCGAGGAGGAGCTCAGTCGCGTGAAAAAGCGGCTGGAAGATAACCAAGGTATGCAATAACCTTGTATATATTCAGGAAGGAGGAAATGATTTGAGCTAACCAAAGTTCCATTTTATTTGTTAGGAGCGGCGACTGAGGTGGAGCCCCTCAAGAAGGCGCTAGCCGAGGCCGAGGAGAGAGCAGCCAAGGAAAAGGCCACCTGAGGGAGTCCTGGACTAGGGGGTGTCCGGATAGCCGAACTATCATCATCGGCCGGACTCCAAGACTATGAAGATACAAGATTGAAGACTTCGTCCCGTGTCCGGATGGGACTTTCCTTGGCGTGGAATGCAAGCTTGGAGATACGGATATGTAGATCTCCTACCATTGTAACCGACTCTGTGTAACCCTAGCCCTCTCCGGTGTCTATATGAACCGGAGGGTTTTAGTCCGTAGGACGAACAACCATTACAACAATCATACCATAGTCCGCACTGTCACGACGGGCATGATTTAGCTCTACAGCCGGACAATAGCCTGGAGGCCGCACTCGAGCCCGCTCCGATCTTCAATTCGGAGCCGGCTGCGCAGATCGAGGACGGATGGCTAGAAACCGCCTCGGGGGCTGCAACCTCTATGGCGATAGAGACGAACACTGACCTTGTCCCTCTTGAAGCTCGTGACTCCGAGGTGCCGGACTCCGAACCTCCCGCGCCACCTCCAATCGAATCCGATTGGGCGCCGGTCATGGAGTTCACCGCAGCGGACATCTTTCAACACTCACCTTTCGGCGACATCTTGAGTTTGCTAAAGTGTCTCTCGTTATCAGGAGAGCCCTGGCCGGACTGCGGTCAGGACGGTTGGGATGCGGACGACGAAGAAATTCAAAGCCCACCCACCACCCACTTAGCAGCCACTGTCGACGATTTAACTGACATGCTAGACTACAACTCCGAAGACATCGATGGTATGGACGACAATGCCGGAGACGACCAAGAACCAGCGCCTACCGGGCACTGGAAAGCCACCTCATCATATGACATATACATGGTGGATATCCCAAAGGATGGGAATGGCAAAGGAACAGCGGAGGATGACCCCTCCAAGAAATAGCCCAAGCGCCGGCGTCAACGGCGCCGCTCTAAATCCCGCCACAGCAAGAATGAAGATTCCGGCACCGGAGATAATAACACACCGGACAGTGCCGAAGACAACCCACTCCAGCAAGATTCAGCACAGGAGGACGGAGACGCCAGCCCTCATGAGAGAGCGGTAGAAGAAGAGGTAGAGGATTATATGCCTCCCTCCGGAGACGAGGCAAGCCTCGACGATGACGAATTCGTCGTGCCTGAGGATCCCGTCGAACAAGAGCATTTTAAACGCAGGCTTATGGCCACGGCAAACAGCCTCAAGAAAAAGCAGCAACAGCTTAGAGCTGATCAAGACCTGCTAGCCGACAGATGGACTGAAGTCCTCGCGGCCGAAGAGCATGAGCTCGAACGCCCCTCCAAAAGCTACCCTAAACGCAAGATGCTCCCCCGATTAGAGGAGGAGGCGTATGAACCTGCATCACCAGCAGACCATACGGCTGACCGACCACCCCGTGGTCACGACAGAGAGGTCTCTAGGCCCTTCACTAGAACCGTACCCCGGCATCGCTCGAAAAGCACAAGGCCACAGGGGAACGCTCCGGACTTGCGAGATATATTGGGGGATAAGGCAAGACAATCAAGATCGATCTACGGATCGCGTGGGCGCCCCATGATACGCGACGACAACCGTCGCGCCGGACACAGTAAGTTCGGCCGGGCCGAACAAAATAGACAAAGCTCTTTTGAGCTTCGTCGTGATATCGCTCAGTATAGGCGCCGCACACCCACTATGCTTCACAGATGAAGTAATGAAGGGTTTAAACCTGTGAATATTGAATCTTACGATGGCACAACAGACCCCGCGGTTTGGATCGAAGACTATCTCCTCACATCCAGATGGCCCGCGGTGACGATCTTCACGCCATCAAATATCTCCCACTCAAACTTAAAGGACCAGCCCGGCATTGGCTTAACAGCTTGCCAGCAGAGTCAATCGGGAGTTGGAAAGACCTGGAAGCCACATTCCTCGATAACTTCCAAGGCACGTATGTGCGACCACCAGACGCCGATGACCTAAGCCACATAATTCAGCAGCCAGACGAATCGGCCAGACAATTCTGGACATGGTTCTTAACCAAGAAAAACCAAATCGTCGACTATCCGGATGCGGAGCCCCTCGCGGCCTTCAAGCATAACATCCGTGACTAGTGGCTTGCCTGGCACCTGGGACAGGAAAAGCCGAAATCCATGGCATCCCTCACATCACTCATGACCCGCTTCTGCGCGGGTGAGGACAGCTGGCTAGAACGCAGCAACAACCTCAGCAAAAATTCTAGCAGTCCGGATATCAAGGACCGTAATGGCAGGTCGTGTCGCAACAAAAACAAACGCCGCATTAACGGCGATAATAGTGAAGATACGACAGTCAATGCCGGATTCAGAGGCTCTAAACCCGGTCAGCGGAAAAAGCCATTCAAAAGAGCTACTCCGGGTCCGTCCAATTTGGACCGAATACTCAACCGCTCGTGCCAGATACACGGCACCCCCGAAAAGCCAGCCAACCACACCAACAGGGACTGTTGGGTATTCAAGCAGGCAGGCAAGTTAATTGCCAAAAACAATGACAAGGGGCTGCATAGCGATGACGAGGAAGAGACCCGACCGCCGAACAATAGAGTACAGAAGGGTTTCCCCCCATAGGTGCGGACGGTGAACATGATATACGCAACGCACATACCCAAAAGGGAGCGGAAGCGTGCACTCAGGGATGTATACACGATGGAGCCAGTTGCCCCAAAGTTCAATCCATGGTCCTCCTGCCCGATCACTTTTGACCGAAGGGACCACCCCACAAGCATCCGCCATGGCGGATTCGCCGCATTGGTTCTAGACCCAATCGTCGATGGATTTCACCTTACCAGAGTCCTGATGGACGGCGGCAGCAGCCTGAACCTGCTTTATCAGGATACAGTGCGCAAAATGGGCATAGACCCCTCAATGATTAAACCTACCAAGACGACCTTTAAAGGCGTCATACCAGGTGTAGAAGCCAATTGTACAGGCTCAGTTACACTGGAAGTGGTCTTCGGATCCCCGAATAACTTCCGAAGCGAGGAGTTAATCTTCGACATAGTTCCGTTCCGCAGCGGCTATCATGCCCTGCTCGGACGTACCACACTATGCATACCTCAAGCTCAAGATGCCAGGCCCTCGAGGAGTCATCATGGTCCATGGAAACACTGAACGTTCTCTCCGCACGGAGGAACATATAGCGGCTCTCATGGCAGAAGTACAATGCAGGCCTCTTAAGGCAATTCTCGAGTCCGGCCGTTAAGCGCCGGACACAGCTAAGCGCGCCCGGAGTAACCTACAACAAGACCACCTGGCATGTTCCGAGCACGCGTAGCAGTGCGGCCCCAACCCCAGCCCCTGTAAAACGTCAAGACAGGTCCTTCGCGTACACCATTACGCTCTGAAGATACCATGGGCATGGGAGAGGGGCACGACCACGATAGGCCCAGACTGCGGCTCAACCACACCAGGGGATCTCACGTGTGTCGTTCTTTTTTTCTTTTTTCTTTTTTATTACCCATAGGACTCCGTTCGCCAGAGGCCCTGTCCGGCAGCAGACCTGCCGAACTCACGATGCAACAGCCAGGGAAGGAGAAAGGCTACAACGAATATCCAGGTGGTCTCCATTACGAGCATTAAATCTGTTTTATGCACCATTCCGCAGCCTACCCCTGGAGGGGGACATGTTTAATAGTCCCACCCCTTTCTTATCGCACCATTTGTATCGTTCTGCATTTACAGCAGTTTTTCTTGAATAAGTAATGCAGCACCCTTTTGCTTCCAATTGCATTTCTTTCTTATACATATGTTCATTTATGACCTGTTGCGTCCGTACATTTTGGTACGGCTAAATACACCAGGGGCTTATGTTTCCCGCATCATGGTGTCATAAGTCCGAACACTTTCACAAGTGTGGCACCCCGAACTTATAGCATTATATTCATCGGCTCCGAATCATGTCTTGGGTCAATAGTTGGGTTTGCCCGGCTCCCATGTTTTGGTACCTTACGTTCCGTTGTATCGGCTAAGGTAGCACTGGGAGAACCACTACGATTGTGCCCCAGTTGAGCTGGGCGAGCGCCTCAGTGGAGAAAGCTAAAACTGACCGTCATGATGAGGCGAGAGTTGGTCGCTGTTCGAGAGGTTTTTTGCGAGTCCCTAAAGACTTATGCCGCTTAGAGCGAGGAGCTAGCTTTTGTCCAGCCCAGGCGTGGATAGCGCCCCAAATTCGGCCTTCCGAAGACTAGGGGCTTCGCCAAAATTTAAAATTATAGAATTCTATGGCTAAGTGAGAGTGTTCAAGCATTATAAGTCTGGTTGCCTTGTTCGCTGTGTTGAGCGCCTCCCTAGATGGACCCAAAAATGGGAACAAGAGTGCTCAAGTTTATCCCAAACACCCCAGCACTCGTGGCATGGGGGCTGAAGCCGACGACTTGCCATCTCTTAGATTTGATAAACAGCCGCACAGAAGGTAATATTTTAAATTAACAAGCGTTGCTTAGCGCATATGAACTAAGTTTTCAGCGCACAGGATAACAAAATGCGAGTCTACTCAAATATTACATCTTTGGAGCACTCACCCGCAATAGTGCGGGCACCCTTCAGCACAGTCTTATAATACATCTTGGGAGTACGATACTCCTTGCCCTGCGGTGGCGCGTCCTTCACAAGCTTCTGAGCATCCATCTTGCCCCAGTGCACCTTTGCGCGGGCAAGGGCCCGACAGGCACCTTCAATACAGGCGGAGTGCTTGATGACTTCAACCCATGGACACGCATCCACCAGCCGCCGCACCAGGCCGAAGTAGCTCCCAGGCATGGCCTCCTTCGGCCACAGCCGAACAATGAGGCCCTTCATGGCCTGTTCGGCCGCCTTGTGGAGCTCGACCAGCTGCTTCAGCTGGTCGCTAAGGGGCACCGGATGTCCGGCCTCAGCATACTGAGACCAGAAGACCTTCTCCGTCGAGCTCCCCTCCTCGGCCCGGTAGAACGCGGCAGCATCGGACACGCTGCAAGGAAGATCTGCGAACGCTCCTGGAGAGCTCCGAATTCGGGTAAGCAACAGGTAATTAACACTCACATACTTACTTTGCATGAAAAATGCCTTACCCGCTGCTATTTTCTTCAACACCTCGATTTCTTGGAGGGCCTTGTAGGCTTCGGCCTTAGCGGCTTTGGCACTCTCAAGAGCCATTGCAAGCTTAGACTCTTGAGTCTTCGAGTCACGCTCCAGGCTCTCATGTTTTTTCACGAGATCCTGGAGCTCTTGCTGTACCTCCGCCACCCGCGCCTCCTGCTTCTCTCGCTCGGTGCGCTCCGCGGCCGCATTACGTTCGGCCGCGGCCACCGCCTCCTTCAGGGTAGCCGCCTCGTTAGTGGCCCCTGCAATACCCACATTATCCTTGTCATTCTTTTTGCAACCAAAATCCTTTTCTGTAAGGTACAATTTTAATAAGGTCTTACTCACCTTCCTTGTCCTCGAGCTGCTTCTTGGCACGGCCGAGCTCGTTCTCGGACCGCTCGAGGTTTTGCTTCAAAGTATTGACCTCCGCAGTCAGTGCGGCAAAGGTCAGTAGCGCAGCCTGCAATCCCATATTGACATATTTTTTATAACTCCTGCGTATATCTTTTAAGATCCTCAGTCCGGCTTTTCTTTCCGAACACCGAACCGAGCATCAGGGGCTACTGTCTATGCGGTACTATTTTACATATATCAAAATTCTCACCTCAAAGCCTGTTAGAAGGCTGCTGTAGGCTTCGGTCAGCCCACTCTTCGCAAGCTGAACCTTCTGAATCACCGCACTCATAACAGTGCGGTGTTCCTCTTTGATGGAGGCGCCATTGAGCGCCTCCAGCAAGCTATCCGGCGCCTCCGGTTGGACGGAGGCTGCCGGGTCACGGTCTTGCCCTTCTTACGAAGGGGCCGCCCGCCGGACTCCGGAGCCACTATGGGTTCCTGGGCCGAGTCCGGTGCAAAGTCCGGGAGGTTGTCCTGTGACACCTCCGGGGCCTCCTCCTCCTGGTGGGTCCGTTCTCGGGATCCCACCTCGGCATCGTCCACGTCACGGGGGGTGGAGGCGGTCGGAAGAGAATCCATATCCGACGCACCTAAGGACCCGCTCGACGAAGCGGGAAGATCATCCTTGGGCGGACTGCAGGGTTGTATGCGGCATTAGAAAGACATTGCATGGCAAAAAAGAAAAACCATGAAGTTATTTGGGAGTCCGGATACTCACGATCTCGCCAGGGGCTTGGCCCTTGGAGGCCAGTCCTCGTCGTCGTCACTGGCGTTGGCAGAGCAGTCTGGGGAAAGAGTTTTGCCTCCCTCGTTGGGGAGGCCTTCCTTTTCCTCCCTCCCCCCACTGGGGGAGAGGCTTTCTTCTTCTCCTCCTCACCTTTGTGAGAGGAGTCGGCCTCGGAGTCGTCATCCGATAACACCTGAAAACGGTAACTCTTCCGAGTGCCCGTGGCCTTCTTCTTGGCCTTCTTCTCCGGCACCACGTGGGGTGCCGGAGCCAGCAGCCCCGTTAGGCGGGCGTCCGCTGGGTCCTCTGGCAATGGGGCCGGACAAATAGTCTGTTCGTCCATCGTCAGCCAGTCCTATCAAAGGAAAGGGATTTTAGATCCCGCATAGTGTCAAACTATGGAAAACAAGTGTCCCGTAAAGCACAAAATCGCTTAGCTCGTCAGCCGGACGCTGCGAGCTGAATCCGCGATGTTCGGTAGGGGATGCGGGAGCCTCGGCGCCCTTGAACAGCACCTTCCAGACATCTTCGTACATAGTGTCGAAGAGCCCGCTCAAAGTCTTGTGCTGTGCCGGATCGAACGCCCACATGTTGAAGCCCCGTCGTTGGCACGGGTGGATCCGGCGGATGAGCATGACCTAGACTACGTTGACAAGCTTGAGCTTCTTGTCCACTAGCTTTTGGACGCAGGCTTGGAGTCCGGTCAGCTCCTCCGAATCACCCCATGTCCGGCCGCTCTCTTTCCAGGAGGTGAGCCGTGTGGGGATGCCAGATCTGAATACGGGGGCCGCTGCCCATTCGGGGTCACGCGGCTCGGTGATGTAGAACCACCCCGATTGCCACCCCTTAATGGTTTCCATGAAAGTGCCCACAAGCCAAGTAACGTTGGACATCCTGCCCACCATGCCGCCTCCGCACTCCGCTTGGCTGCCCTTCACAACCTTCGGCTTGACACTGAAGGTCTTGAGCCACAAGCCGAAGTGGGGCTGGATGTAGAGGAAGGCCTCACACACGACGATAAATGCTAAGATGTTGAGAATGAAATTCGGGGCCATATCATGGAAATCCAGGCCATAGTAGAACATGAGCCCCCGGACAAAGGGATGGAGTGGGAAGCCCAGTCCACGGAGGAAATGGGTAAGAAATACTGCCCTCTCATGGGGCCTAGGGTGGGGATGAGCTCTCCCTCGTCGGGGAGCCGATGCGCGATGTTGCTGGATAAATATCCGGCGCTGCACAGCTTCTGGATGTGCCCCTCCGTGACGGAGGAGGCCATCCACTTGCCTCCTGCTCCGGACATAGTTGGAGAAGTTTGAGGTGAGATGTGTGCACTTGGGCGCTGGAGCTCGAGTTCACGGAGATGGATAAGCCAAGGAGGAAGAAGGCGCAGGTAAAAGGGTTGGATCTTTATCGCCTTATATGGGCGGAAAAAAACATGTGTCCCCACCGGCCTGGTAAAACTCGCTTATCTCCCAAGCGCCACAATCAATGGCGCGGTTGGGTTATCCACGTCCGTATTGATGGGAATCCCAGAATAAGGGGAACACGATCTATGCTTCGACAAGACATGCCAAGGAAACCACTTCGCTAAACGCGCTGAGGTGGTACAATAAAAACAATTCGAGTAAAGCCTTGGTAGTGGTGTGACATCATGCCACGAAATACGTCAGCAGATTGAACTTGTGTAAATGTTATTCTCTCTACGGTGGTACGTGGAATTTATTTTGCAGAGCCGGACACTATCCTGGTGTTCACAATCTTCTATAAATTATTCGGAGGAGGAACCCGCCTTGCAATGCCGAAGATAATATGCGCGTCGGACTCGTCGTCATTGAAGCCTGGTTTAGGGGCTACCGAGGGAGTCCTGGACTAGGGGGTGTCCGGATAGCCGAACTATCATCATCGGCCGGACTCCAAGACTATGAAGATACAAGATTGAAGACTTCGTCCCGTGTCCGGATGGGACTTTCCTTGGCGCGGAAGGCAAGCTTGGCGATACGGATATGTAGATCTCCTACCATTGTAACCGACTCTATGTAACCCTAGCCCTCTCCGGTGTCTATATAAACTGGATGGCTTTAGTCCGTAGGACGAACAACAATCATACCATAGGCTAGCTTCTAGGGTTTAGCCTCCTTGATCTCGTGGTGGATCTACTCTTGTAACACACATCATCAATATTAATCAAGCAGGACGTAGGGTTTTACCTCCATCAAGAGGGCCTGAACCTGGGTAAAACATCGTGTCCCTTGTCTCATGTTACCACCCGCCTAGACGCACAGTTCAGGCCCCCCTACCCGAGATCCGCCGGTTTTGACACCGACACCACCCGTGAGCAACATGAGGCCAGGGTCAATGAGGTCCAACAGGAGCTCCAAGACGCCGTCAAGAACTTTGAGTCCTTGGAGCGCGACCTTAAGGATCAAGGGTCCGAGCTCATCAAGGCCCGCAAAAGCGCACACGATGCCCGGGATGAAGCCCAAGGTGACCTCCAGGAAATCCAGGAGGCCAGCAAAATCGCGACGGGTAAGGCCTTTATTATGCAGAGCAAATATGTGAAGAAAAGGTTCCTATTACTGACCCAGATTTGGAGTTCTCCAGGGGCATTTGTAGATCTGCCGCGCAACATTTCCGATGTTGTGGAATTTTTCCGAGCCGAAGAGGGGAGCTCTATGGAGGCGCTATTCTGGTCGCAATACCTTGCGCTAGAATACCCGGTACCGTTGAGCGGTCAGCTAAAACAGCTGGTCGAACTGCACAAGGCGGCCGAACTAGCCATGAAGGATTTGATAATCCGGCTGTGGCCTGCCGAAGTCATCCCCAGCAGATACTTCGGGCTCGTGAAGCGGCTCATTAATGCCTGCCCTTGGCTGGATGCCATCAAGCGGTTAGTCTGCATCGAAGGCGCGCGAATGGCCTTCGCCTGAGTCAAGATGCATTGGGCGAAGATGGACGCCGCGAAGCTTATGACTGAGGGACCGCCCGCGGGCAAGGATCACCGCACCCCTGAGCTGCATTTTGACAATGTCATGGAGGGGTCCCGCATTGTTGCGGAGCGATGTGCAAAGGATGTTATGTTTCCCTGAATACATTCATGTCATCGTGTCCTATATCGTGAAACAAGATCGTTATGTAATATAATGCTTGTTATTTAAAATTTTACCTCATGTGCGGCCGTTATTGTTAAATCTGAAAGTTGGCTAGTTGTTGGCTTCTGCCCCCACGTAGGTAGTACGGGGGTGTTTGGGATAAATCTAAACACTCTTTACTCCAAAGTTTGGTCCTTAAAGGAGGTGTTTAGCGCAACGAATAAGGCAATCAGACTATGTGGCTTTATCACCCTCACTTAGCCATAGGAGTTTGACAATAAAAATTTAGGCGCAACCCCTAGTATTCGGAAATCTGAGCTTGAGAAGCTGTCAACACCTGATCGGATAAAAACTGATTTATCGCAAGATGCGGAGAAAATCCCAAAAGATTTAAAAACCTCTCAAACAGCTGACCGGCACACGCCGCATCATGACAGTCAGTTTTCGGCTTTCTCTACTGAGGTGCTCATCCGGATGAACCGGGACACAATCGCAGTAGTTCTCCCTTTACTACGCTAGCCGATATAGAAGAACGTAAGGTAGCTAGCACAGGAGCCGGGCAACCCAACTATTGACTAAAGACTTGATTCGGAGCCGATGCATATAATCCTATAAGTTCGAAGTGCCCAACTATGCTGTAAAATAAAAGTGTTCGGACTTTGTTGCCGTATTATGGAGCATAATGGAGCCCCAGGCGAATTAAGTCGTACCAGAGTGTACGGGCACAAGTTGATCAAGATATCAAGAAAAGGAAAAAAATGAAATAATGGGCTAACGCTGCAAAAATTGGGCCACCAACTATCTTTCATTGTAGTTTGATTAATACATCAAAGCATATTTTGTACAAGTAATGCGATAAGCACCAAGGATATTTAACATGTCACAACAAAGGGAGAGCTACGTGCGGGTCCTCAAGACATGTATAATGATTATTTAAAGAAACCATCTGGAAATTTCCCCATGCGTCGATGCTTCTTGCCGTCCTGGTGTATCCGTCCCTCTATAGGTCTATCGATCAGGTTGCCAGGAACTACCTGGGAAAGAAAACAGACCTGAAAATAAAAAGGAAAGGTAAAAGTATGTGGATCCAGGAGCGGTTTTGCCGTAATATGGACCACAATCTAGATGTGCCTGTCGGTGTCAAAACCGGCGGATCTCGGGCAGGGGGTCCCAAACTGTGTGTCTAAGGCTGATGGTAACAGGAGGCGGGGGACACAATGTTTACCCAGGTTCGGGCCCTCTCTATGGAGGTAATACCCTACTTCCTGCTTGATTGATCTTGATGATATAAGTATTACAAGAGTTGATCTACCACGAGATCATAGAGGCTAAACCCTAGAAGCTAGCCTATGATTATGATTGTTCTTGTCCTACAGACTAAACCCTCTGGTTTATATAGACACCAGAGGGGGCTAGGGTTACATAGAGTTGGTTATAGAGAAGGAAATCTACATATCCTAATTGCCAAGCTTGCCTTCCATGCAAAGGAGAGTCCCACCCGGACACGGGATGAAGCCTTCAATCTTGTATCTTCATAGTCCAACAGTCCGACAAAAGTACATAGTCCGGCTGTCCGAGGACCCCCTAATCCAGGACTCCTTCAGTATCCCCTGAACCAGGCTTCAATGACGATGAGTCCGGCGCGCGGATTGTCTTCGGCATTGCAAGGCGGGTTCCTTCTCCGAATACTCCATGGAAGATCCTGAACACAAGGATCGTGTCCGGCTCTGCAAAACAAATTCCACATTCCACCGTAGAGAGCACAATATTCTACAAATCTAATCCGCTGACAACTTTTCATAGCATGACATCATGCTACGACCCGGTCATTATTCGAACCGTTTTTCTCAACCCGCTATTGCACATCTTGCGAGGCAGTTTTACTGGCACGTCTTGTCGAACCAGAGATCGTGTCCCCTTATCACGGGATTCTCATCAATACGTGTGTGGGTAACCCAACCGCGCCATCAACCCGGCGATTGGGGAATAAGCGAGTTTACCGGGCAAGTGGGGAGGCGCAGGATCCCTGCTGCCTTTATAAGGAGATAAGGACTCCCCTTTTTCACACACGCCTTCTCCTTCCTCTGCTCATCCATTCTCTCTCACTCGAGCTCCAGCACCCAAGTGTTCATCTTCTCCTCCCACAAAGGCCCTCCGAAAATGTACGGATCCGAAGCAGGAGGCAAGTGGATGGCCTCTACCGTCCGGGATAAGGATATCAAAAAGCTTCGGGAGGCCGGGTATCTGGCCAAGAAAATCAGCCAACGTCTCCCGACGGCGGGACAGATCGTCCCTACTCCGGAACCCCATGAGAGGGTTGTATTCCTCCCTCACTTTGTCCGCGAGCTAGGGTTTCCCCTCCACCCACGTCCGCGGCATCATGTATTACTACGGGATCGATTTTCATGATCTATCCCCCAATTCCTTCCTCAACATCTCGACATTCATCGTCGTGTGCGAGGCCTTTATCCGCATCTCACCACACTTCGGCTTATGGCTGAAGATTTTTAATGTGAAGCCCAAGGTAGTGAGCGGTGAGCATGCTGAGTACGGAGGTGCCATGGTGAGCAAGATGCCCAACGTCACATGGCCATCAGGTACTTTCAGTGATTCCATCAAAGGGTGGCAACAACAGTGGTTCTACGTCACTGAGCCACGTGACACGAAATGGGCCGCAGCTCCCGAATTCCGATCCGGAGCTCCCCTGCGGCTTACGTCTTGGCCCAAGAAGGGCCTGAACCGGTCTTCACCCGACGAGTTGTCGGTGCTCCAGACGCGGGTCAAGGATATGGAAGACAAGAATATCAAACTTGTCAATGTAGTCCAGGTGATGTTAGTTTGCCGGATTCTCCCTTGTCAACACAGGGCCTGCAATTTATGGGAATTTGACCCGGCCAAGCACCAAACCCTACTAGAGTTCTTTGGCTCATCGCACAAACACATCTGGAAGGTTCTCTTTAAGTCCGGCAAATCATGATCGGACTCAGCCGAGGACCACGGGTATCAACTGACCCGCCCTGCAAGTTCGGTAAGTCATTGTACGTTTTATTTGCATAATCCAAGGGAAATGATTAATGTGTTTTCCACAACTCTCCTAGGGCTGGACGAAGAAGGTGGGGCGGATCTACTGTCCGGCCCCACTACCAGAGGAACCAGCCGGCCCACTTCTGACGAAGATGCTGGTCCTGGCAGTGCCGAAGAAGAAAGCCGAGAAGGAGGCTAAAGATACCAGGGCGGTCTTCGTCGCTGCGGCACTTCGGACACAATATCCGAAGACTCCTATGCCCGCTCTTCCTCTGAAGAGAACGAGGAAGAGGAGAAAAACCAATCCCTCCCAGCGAGGGGAAGAAACAAAAGGACGACCTCCACATACTTGGAGGCCGAGTCGCCTAAGAAGGGAAAAACTTCCCTTCAGGAGGAGTCTGTCGCCGCTGCCGACAGCAGCCCGGAGTGGGATCCCAGGGCCCAGCCCCTGGTGAGATCATGAGTATATAAAACCTGGTCACGTTATGCATCCAGACTCACTATTGTATGACGTTTAATCATTGAGCCACACCTTTGTTTTTTTATAGTATGGCGAGGTCCCGCACCGAACAATCCTTATCGAAGGATTTACTGGGCTCGGATGCTATGGACTTCGGGACACCCCTGAGGGCCCCCTCCCCAAAACACGTGAGTGACACCGAGGCATCGTCCTAGAGGGACCTAGGCCAAGGGGGCGAAAAGACCGTCAAGGCAGTGCCAGGGGGTTAAACTTCGGTGGACGGACACACGGGAGAAAATGCTCCCATGGACATCGACGACGGGGGCTATCACAAATTCGGCCCCTACCTGGACACAATTCTGGAGATCTATACGGCTCCGGAATCAGGCAGGCAGCCTCCCTTGATAGGAGGGGGTGCGCCTATTCCACCGGCAACCTCTAACCAACCAGAGGTGCCGGATACCTTATCGGCGGCGCTGAAGAGCGCCTCCATCGTTGAAGAACACCGTGCCATTATGGGTGCGGTGATTGAGAAGTTTCAGTCCGCTGAGAGTGGGCTGAATGAGGCCTACATCAGCCATATACCAAGCTTTGAGGTATATTTTGTGAGGTTTCCAAGAGTGTTATAGTATAGGTAGTAGCCCCTGATACACTGTTCGGCGAAAGAAAGAACCGAACAGAGGATCAAATATATGTTCGCAGGAGACTCACCTTATGGGATCTCTCCCTCTTTTTTTATAAGCAGGCGTCTAAAGCGTCTGCCGCCTCTCATACTGCAGAAGTCTCCGGACTGAAGCAAAATCTGGAGCAGGCCGAAGAAGAACTTGGCCAATTGAAAAAGCAGTTGGGCGATAACCAAGGTGTGCAAAAAACCTTGCTCGTGTTCAGCACGAATGAATAATTTGGTATGATAAAAATATGTTCATGGTGTGCTCTAGGGGTGGTGACCGAAGTCAAGGCTCTTAAGAAGGTTGTGGCCGAGGCCAAGAAAAGGCAGCCGCAGAGCAGGCTCTTCGTGAGAAGCACGAGGCCAGTGTTATGCAAGCTCAGCAAGAGCTCCAAGAGGCTGTGAAGAAATGCGAGACCTTGGAGCAGAGTTTAACAGAGAAAGAATCCGAACTCACCAAGACTCATCAAGCCGCACGCAATGCCTGGGGGGAAGCTCAAGGCGCCCTGCAGGAAATCTGGGAGGCAAGGAAGATCGCGGCGGGTAAGGCTTTTTCTATGCAAAGCAAGTATTTGAGGAGAAAATCGTGTTGCTAATTTGAATTTGGATTTCTCTAGGTGTATTTGCAGAGCTGCCGCGCAGCATATCTGATGCCGCACAATTCTATCGAGCCGA
Organism: Triticum aestivum; assembly: GCF_018294505.1. Classification (NCBI taxonomy): domain Eukaryota; kingdom Viridiplantae; phylum Streptophyta; class Magnoliopsida; order Poales; family Poaceae; genus Triticum; species Triticum aestivum. The sequence goes on from NC_057813.1 coordinate 246,639,974, forward strand.
AGAGAGGATCACTGCGGAGAAGCTCTTTTGGTCGCAGTATCTGGCGCTGGAGTATCCAGTGCCCTTTGCCGATCAACTGAAGCAGCTAATCGAACTGCATAAGGAGGCCGAACTAGCCATCAAGGATTTAATTATCCGGCTATGGCCTGCCGAGCCGATTCCCAGCAGTTACTTCGGGCTCGTAAAGCGGCTTGTGAGTGCCTGCCCTCGACTTGAAGTCATCAAGCGGTCGGTCTGTATGGAGGGTGCGCGAATGGCCTTCGCCCGCATGAAGGTGCACTAGGCGAAGATGGATGCTGAAAAGCTGATGACCGAAGGACCGCCAGTGGGGAAGGAGCACCGCAAGCCCGAGTTATATTATGATAGTGTCCTGAAAGGATCCCGCCTTGTGGCGGAGCAATGCGCCATGGACATTATATTCCCATGAATACAGTCATGTTGTCCTTTGTAATGTTAGACAAGGTCATTTATATTATTTATTGCATGTTATTTGAAAGTTTTTCCTCCTGTGCGGTCGTTTTATATATTAATCCTGAGAGTTGGCCAGTCGTCGGCTCCTACCCCCACGTAGGAAGTATGGGGGTGTTCGGGATAAACCTGAGCACTCTTTACCCTAGTTTTGTGTCCTTGAAGGAGGTGTCCAGGGCAACGAACCAGGCAATCGGACTATAAGGCTTTATCACTCTCACTTAGCCATAGGAGTTTGACAAAAGAAAGGTAGGCGCAGCCCCTGGTGTTCGAAAGACGCACTAGGGGCTCTATAAGCACCAGATCGGAAGAAAAGCCGATCCATCGCACGCTGCATTAGTTATCGCATAATGCGGAAGAAATCCTTAAAGATTTTGCAACCTCACGAACAGCTGACCAGCTCTCGCTGTATCATGACAGTTAGTTTACGGCTTTATCTATTGAGGCGCTCGTCCGGAAGAACCGGGACACAATCACAGTAGTTCTCCCTTTACTACCCTATCCGATATAGCGGAACGTAGGGTAGCAAGCACATGAGTGTTGGGGAACGTAGTAATTTCAAAAAAATTATTATGCACACGCAAGGATCATGGTGATGCGTAGCAACAAGAGGGGAGAGTGTTGTCCACGTACCCTCGTAGACCGGAAGCGGAAGCGTTAGAACAACACGGTTGATGTAGTCGTACGTCTTCACGATCCGACCGATCCAAGTACCGAACATACGGCACCTCCGAGTTCAGCACACGTTCAGCTCGATGACGATTCCCGGACTCTGATCCAACAGGGTGTCGGGGATGAGTTCCGTCAGCACGACGGCGTGGTGACGATGATGATGTTCTACCAACACAGGGCTTCGCCTAAGCACCGCAACAACATGACCGAGGTGGAATATGGTGGAGGGGGCACCGCACACGGCTAAGGAACAATCACAAAGATCAACTTGTGTGTCATGGGGTGCCCCCTTGCCCCCGTATATAAAGGAGGGAGGGGAGGTGCAGCCGGCCCTAGGGGTGCGCCTGGAGGAGTCCTACTCCCACCGGGAGTAGGACTCCCCCCTCTTGCCTTGTTGGAGAAGGAAGGGGGAAGGGGGAAAGAGGAAAGGGGGGCGCCCCCCCTTCCTTGTCCTATTCGGACTAGGGGGGTAGGGGGCGCGCGGCCGGCCCATGCCGGCCCTCCTCTTCTCCCTTAGGGCCCATGTAGGCCCAATAACACCCGGGGGGTTCCGGTAACCCCCCGGTACTCTGGTAAAATCCCGATTTCACCCGGAACGATTCCGATAACCAAATATAGGCTTCCAGTATATCAATCTTTATGTCTCGACCATTTTGAGACTCCTCTTCATGTCCATGATCACATCCGGGACTCCGAACAACCTTCGATACATCAAAACTTATAAACTCATAATAAAATTGTCATCGTAACGTTAAGTGTGCGGACCCTACGGGTTCAAGAACTATATACACATGACCTAGAACTGTTTCCAGTCAATAACCAATAGCAAAACCTGGATACTCATATTGGCTCCTACATAATCTATGAAGATCTTTATCGATGAAACCGCATAACAACATACGGTGTTCCCTTTGTCATCGGTATGTTACTTGCCCGAGATTCGATCGTCGGTATCCAATACCTAGTTCAATCTCGTTACCGGCAAGTCTCTTTTCTCGTTGCGTAATGCATCATTCCGTAACCAACTCATTGGCCACATTGCTTGCAAGGCTTATAGTGATGTGCATTACCGTGAGGGCCCAGAGATATCTCTCCGACAATCGGAGTGACAAAACCTAACCTCAAAATATGGCAACTCAACATGTACCATTGGAAACACATGTAGAGCTCCTTTATAATCACCCAGTTACATTGTGACGTTTGGTAGCACACAAAGTGTTCCTCCGGTAAACGGGAGTTGCATAATCTCATAGTTGTAGGACTTTGTATAAGTCATGAAGAAAGCAATAGCAACATACTAAACGATCAAAATGTTAAGCTAACGGAATGGGTAAGGTCAATCACATCATTCTCCTAATGATGTGATCCTGTTAATCAAATGACAACACATGTCTATGGTTAGGAAACATAACCATCTTTGATTAATGAGCTAGTCAAGTAGAGGCGTACTAGTGACATTAAGTTTCTCTATGTATTCACACATGTATCATGTTTCCGGTTAATACAATTCTAGCATGAATAATAAACATTTATCATGATATGAGGAAATAAATAATAACTTTATTATTGCCTCTAGGGCATATTTCCTTCAGTCTCCCACTTGAACTATAGTCAATAATCTAGATTACACAGTAATGATTCTAACACCCATGGAGTCTTGGTGTTGATCATGTTTTGCTCGTGGAAGAGGCTTAGTCAACGGGTCTACAACATTCAAATCCGTATGTATCTTGCAAATCTCTATGTCTCCCACTGGGACTTGGTCCCGGATGGAATTGAAGCATCTCTTGATGTGTTTGGTCCTCTTGTGAAATCTGGATTCCTTTGCCAAGGCAATTGCACCAGTATTGTCACAGAAGATCTTCATTGGTCCCGATGCACTAGGTATGACACCTAGATCGGAAATGAACTCCTTCATCCAGACTCCTTCATTTGCTGCTTCCGAAGCAGCTATGTACTCCGCTTCGCATGTAGATCCCGCCATGATGCTTTGTTTGGAACTGCACCAAATTAAAGCTCCACCATTTAATAAAAGCACGTATCCGGTTTGCGATTTAGAATCGTCCGGATCAGTGTCAAAGCTTGCATCGACATAACCATTTACGACTAGCTCTTTGTCACCTCCATAAACGAGAAACATATCCTTAGTCCTTTTCAGGTATTTCAGGATGTTCTTGACCGCTGTCCAGTGATCCACTCCTGGATTACTTTGGTACCTACCTTCCAAGCTTATTGCTAGGCATACGTCAGGTCTGGTACATAGCATTGCATACATGATAGAGCCTATGGCTGAAGCATAGGGAACATCTTTCATTTTCTCTCTATCTTCTGCTGTGGTCGGGCATTGAGTCTGACTCAACTTCACACCTTGTAATACAGGCAAGAACCCTTTCTTTGCCTAATCCATTTTGAACTTTTTCAAAACTTTATCAAGGTATGTGCTTTGTGAAAGTCCAATTAAACGTCTTGATCTATATCTATAGATCTTGATGCCCAATATGTAAGCAGCTTCACCGAGGTCTTTCATTGAAAAACTTTTATTCAAGTATCCCTTTTTGCTATCCTGAAATTCTATATCATTTCCAGTTAACAATATGTCATCTACATATAATATCAGAAATGCTACAGACCGAGTACTTTCTTGTAAATACAGGCTTCTCCAAAAGTCTGTATAAAACCATATGCTTTGATCACACTATCAAAGCGTTTATTCCAACTCCGAGATGCTTGCACTAGTCCATAAATGGACCGCTGGAGCATGCACACTTTGTTACCACCTTTTGGATCGACAAAACCTTCTGGTTGCATCATATACAACTCTTCTTCCAGAAATCCATTCAGGAACATAGTTTTAACATCCATTTGCCAAATTTCATAATCATAAAATGTGGCAATTGCTAACATGATTCGGACAGACTTAAGCATTGCTACGGGTAAGAAAGTCTCATTGTAGTCAACCCCTTGAACTTGTCAAAAACCTTTCGCAACAAGTCAAGCTGTGTAGACAGTTATATTACCATCAATGTCAGTCTTCTTCTTGAAGATCCATTTATTCTCGATGGCTTGCTAATCATCGGGCAAGTCAACCAAAGTCCATACTTTGTTCTCATACATGGATCCCATCTCAGATTTCATGGCCTCAAGCCATTTCGCGGAATCTGGGCTCATCATCGCTTCCTCATAGTTCGTAGGTTTGCCATGGTCAAGTAACAGGACTTCCAGAATAGGATTACCGTGCCACTCTGGTGCGGATCTTACTCTGGTAGACCTACGAGGTTTGGTAGTAACTTGATCTGAAGTTTCATGATCAATATCATTAGCTTCCTCACTGATTGGTGTAGTTGTCACAGGAACCGATTCTTGTGATGAACTACTTTCCAACAAAGGAGCAGGTACAGTTACCTCATCAAGTTCTACTTTCCTCCCACTCACTTCTTTCGAGAGAAACTCCTTCCCTAGAAAGGATCCGAATTTAGCAATGAAAATCTTGCCCTCAGATCTGTGATAGAAGGTGTACCCAATAGTCTCTTTTGGGTATCCTATGAAGACACATTTCTCCGATTTGGGTTCGAGCTTATCTGGTTGAAGTTTCTTCACATAAGCATCGCAGCCCCAAACTTTAAGAAATGGCAACTTTGGTTTCTTGCCAAACCACAGTTCAAAAGGCGTCGTCTAAACGGATTTTGATGGTGCCCTATTTAACTTGAATGCGGCCATCTCTAAAGCATAACCCCAAAACGATAGCGGTAAATCAGTAAGAGACATCATAGATCGTACCATATCTAGTAAAGTGCGATTACGACGTTCGGACACACCATTTAGTTGTGGTGTTCCGGGTGGCGTGAGGTGCGAAACTATTCCGCATTGTTTCAAATGTAAACCAAACTCGTAACTCAAATATTCTCCTCCATGATCAGATCATAGAAATTTTATTTTCTTGTTATGATGATTTTCCACTTCACTCTGAAATTCTTTGAACTTTTGAAATGTTTCAGACTTGTGTTTCATCAAGTAGATATACCCATATCTGCTCAAATCATCTGTGAAGGTGAGAAAATAACGATACCCGCCGCGAGCTTCAATATTCATTGGACCACATACATCAGTATGTATGATTTCCAATAAATCAGTTGCTCGCCCCATAGTTCCGGAGAACGGCGTTTTAGTCATCTTGCCCATGAGGCACGGTTCGCAAGTACCAAGTGATTCATAATCAAGTGATTCCAGAAGTCCGTCAGTATGGAATTTCTTCATGCGCTTTACATCGATATGACCTAAGTGGCAGTGCCACAAATAAGTTGCACTATCATTATCAACTCTGCATCTTTTGGCTTCAACTTTATGAATATGTATATCACTACTATCGAGATTCAATAAAAATAGACCACTCTTCAAGGGTGCATGACCATAAAAGAGATTACTCATATAAATAGAACAACCATTATTCTCTGATTTAAATGAATGACCGTCTCGCATCAAACAAGATCCAGATATAATGTTCATGCTCAACGCTGGCACCAAATAACAATTATTTAGGTCTAAAACTAATCCCGATGGTAGATGTAGAGGTAGCGTGCCGACCACGATCACATCGACTTTGGAACCATTTCCCACGCGCATCGTCACCTCGTCCTTAGCCAATCTTCGCTTAATCCGTAGTCCATGTTTCGAGTTGCAAATATTAGCAACAAAACCAGTATCAAATACCCAGGTGCTACTGCGACCATTAGTAAGGTACACATTAATAACATGTATATCACATATACCTTTATTCACTTTGCCATCCTTCTTATCCGCCAAATACTTGGGGTAGTTCCGCTTCCAGTGTCCAGTTTGCTTGCAGTAGAAGCACTCAGTCTCAGGCTTAGGTCCAGACTTGGGTTTCTTCTCTTGAGCAGCAACTTGTTTGTTGTTCTTCTTGAAGTTCCCCTTCTTCTTCCCTTTGCCCTTTTTCTTGAAACTGGTGGTCTTATTGACCATCAACACTTGATGCTCCTTCTTGATTTCTACCTCCGCAGCCTTTAGCATTGCGAAGAGCTCAGGAATAGTCTTGTCCATCCCTTGCATATTATAGTTCATCACGAAGCTCTTGTAGCTTGGTGGTAGTGATTGAAGAATTCTGTCAATGACACTATCATCAGGAAGATTAACTCCCAGTTGAATCAAGTGATTATTATACCCAGACATTTTGAGTATGTGTTCACTGACAGAACTATTCTCCTCCATCTTACAGCTATAGAACTTATTGGAGACTTCATATCTCTCAATCTGGGCATTTGCTTGAAATATTAACTTCAACTCCTGGAACATCTCATATGCTCCATGATGTTCAAAACGTCATTGAAGACCCGGTTCCAAGCCGTAAAGCATGGCACACTGAACTATCAAGTAGTCTTCAGCTTTTCTCTGCCAGACGTTCTTAACATTGTCAGTTGCATCTGCAGTAGGCCTGGCACCCAGCGGTGCTTCTAGGACGTAATTCTTCTGTGCAGCAATGAGGATAATCCTCAGGTTACGGACCCAGTTCGTGTAATTACTACCATCATCTTTCAACTTAGCTTTCTCAAGGAACGCATTAAAATTCAACGGAACAACAGCAAGATCCATCTATCTACAACAAACATAGACAAGCAAAATACTATCAGGTACTAAGTTCATGATAAATTTAAGTTCAATTAATCATATTACTTAAGAACTCCCACTTAGACAGACACCTCTCTAGTCATCTAAGTGATCACGTGACCCAAATCAACTAAACCATGTCCGATCATCACGTGAGATAGAGTAGTTTCAATGGTGAACATCATTATGTTGATCATATCTACTATATGATTCACGCTCGACCTTTCGGTCTCCGTGTTCCGAGGCCATATCTGTTATATGCTAGGCTCGTCAAGTTTAACCTGAGTATTCCGCGTGTGCAACTGTTTTGCACCCGTTGTATTTGAACGTAGAGCCTATCACACCCGATCATCACATGGTGTCTCAGCACGAAGAACTTTCGCAAGGTGCATACTCAGGGAGAACACTTCTTGATAATTTAGTGAGAGATCATCTTAAAATGCTACCATCAATCAAAGCAAGATAAGATGCATAAAGGATAAACATCACATGCAATCAATATAAGTGATATGATATCGCCATCATCATCTTGTTCTTGTGATCTCCATCTTCGAAGCACCGTCGTGATCACCATCGTCACCGGCGCGACACCTTGATCTCCATCGTAGCATCGTTGTCGTTACGCCATCTATTGCTTCTACGACTATCGCTACCGCTTAGTGATAAAGTAAAGCAATTACAGGGCGTTTGCATTTCATACAATAAAGCGACAACCATATGGCTCCTGCCAGTTGCCGATAACTTCGGTTACAAAACATGATCATCTCATACAATAAAATATAGCATCACGTCTTGACCATATCACATCACAACATGCCCTGCAAAAACAAGTTAGACGTCCTCTACTTTGTTGTTGCAAATTTTTACGTGGCTGCTACGGGCTTAGCAAGAACCGTTCTTACCTACGCATCAAAACCACAATGAATGTTTTGCACCCGTTGTATTTGAATGTAGAGCCTATCACACCCGATCATCACATGGTGTCTCAGCACGAAGAACTTTCGCAATGGTGCATACTCAAGGAGAACACCTCTTGATAATTTAGTGAGAGGTCATCTTAAAATGCTACCGTCAATCAAAGCAAGATAAGATGCATAAAGGATAAACATCACATGCAATCAATATAAGTGATATGATATGGCCATCATCATCTTGTGCTTGTGATCTCCATCTCCGAAGCACCGTCTTGATCACCATCGTCACCGGCGCGACACCTTGATCTCCGTCGTAGCATCGTAGTCGTTTACGCCATCTATTGCTTCTACGACTATCGCTACCGCTTAGTGATAAAGTAAAGCAATTACAGGGCGTTTTGCATTTCATACAATAAAGCGACAACCATATGGCTCCTGCCAGTTGCCGATAACTTCGGTTACAAAACATGATCATCTCATACAATAAAATATAGCATCACGTCTTGACCATATCACATCACAACATGCCCTGCAAAAACAAGTTAGATCTCCTCTACTTTGTTGTTGCAAATTTTACGTGGCCGCTACGGGCTGAGCAAGAACCGTTCTTACCTATGCATCAAAATCACAACGATAGTTCGTCAAGTTAGTGTTGTTTTAACCTTCGCAAGGACCGGGCGTAGCCACACTCGGTTCAACTAAAGTGAGAGAGACAGACACCCGCCAGTCACCTTTAAGCAACGAGTGCTCGTAGCGGTGAAACCAGTCTCGCGTAAGCGTACGCGTAATGTCGGTCTGGGCGGCTTCATCTCACAATACCGCTGAACCAAAGTATGACATGCTGGTAAGCAGTATGACTTGTATCGCCCACAAATTACTTGTGTTCTACTCGTGCATATGACATCTACGCATAAAACCTGGCTCTAATGCCACTGTTGGGGAACATAGTAATTTCAAAAAAAGTTCCTACGCACACGCAAGGATCATGGTGATGCATAGCAACAAGAGGGGAGAGTGTTGTCAACGTACCCTCGTAGACCGAAAGCGGAAGCGTTAGAACAACGCGGTTGATGTAGTCGTACGTCTTCACGATCCGACCAATCAAAGTACCGAACGTACGGCACCTCCGAGTTCAGCACATGTTCAGCTCGATGATGATCCCCGGACTCCGATCCAGCAGGGTGTGGGGGATGAGTTCCATCAGTACGACGGCATGGTGACGATGATGATGTTCTACCGACACAGGGCTTCGCCTAAGCACCGCAAGGATATGACCGAGGTGGAATATGGTGGAGGGGGGCACCGCACATGGCTAAGGAACGATCACGAAGATCAACTTGTGTGTCATGGGGTGCCCCCTTTCCCTCGTATATAAAGGAGGGAGGGGGAGGTGCGCCTGGCCCTAGGGGTGCGCCTGGAGGAGTCCTACTCCCACCGGGAGTAGGACTCCCCCCTCTTGCCTTGTTCGAGAAGGAAGGGGGAAGGGGGAAAGAGGAAAGGGGGGCACCGCCCCCCTTCCTTGTCCTATTCGGACTAGGCGGGAGGGGGCGCGGCCTGCCCTGGCCAGCCCTCCTCTTCTCCCTTAGGGCCTACAATAAGCCCCGGTGGGGTTCCGGTAACCCCCCGGTACTCCGGTAAAATCCCGATTTCACCCGGAACAATTCCGATATCCAAATATAGGCTTCCAATATATCAATCTTTATGTCTCGACCATTTCGAGACTCCTCGTCATGTCCGTGATCACATCCGGGACTCCGAACAACCTTCGGTACATCAAAACTTATAAACTCATAATAAAACTGGCATCGTAACGTTAAGCGTGCGGACCCTACGGGTTCGAGAACTATATAGACATGACCTAGAACTGTTTCTGGTCAATAACCAATAGCGGAACCTGGATGTTCATATTGGCTCCTACATATTCTACGAAGATCCAACCGCATAACAACATACGTTGTTCCCTTTGTCATCGGTATGTTACTTGCCCAAGATTCGATTGTCTGTATCCAATACCTAGTTCAATCTCGTTACCGGCAAGTCTCTTTACTCGTTATGTAATGCATCATTTCGTAACCAACTCATTGGCTACATTGCTTGCAAGGCTTATAGTGATGTGCATTACTGAGAGGGCCCAGAGATATCTCTCCAACAATCGGAGTGACAAACCCTAATCTCGAAATACGCCAACTCAACATGTACCATTGGAGACACCTGTAGAGCTCCTTTATAATCACCCAGTTACGTTGTGACGTTTGGTAGCACACAAAGTGTTCCTTCGGTAAACGGGAGTTGCATAATCTCATAGTTGTAGGAACTTTGTATAAGTCATGAAGAAAGCAATAGCAACATACTAAACGATCAAAATGCTAAGCTAACAGAATGGGTCAGGTCAATCACATCATTCTCCTAATGATGTGATCCTGTTAATCAAATGACAACACATGTCTATCGTTAGGAAACATAACCATCTTTGATTAATGAGCTAGTCAAGTAGAGGCATACTAGTGACATTAAGTTTGTCTATGTATTCACACATGTATCATGTTTCCGGTTAATACAATTCTAGCATGAATAATAAACATTTATCATGATATGAGGAAATAAATAATAACTTTATTATTGCCTCTAGGGCATATTTCCTTCGATGAGCCGGGCAACCCAACTATTGACCCAAGACATGATTCGGAGCCGATGCATATAATGCTATAAGTTCGGGGTGCCGAACGACCGTGAAGGTGTTCGGACTTTATTGCCATATTATGGGTAGAACGAGGCCCCTGGCATATTAAGGCATATCGCAGTGTACGGATGCCATTTGACAAAGAGTGTCAATAAGAAACAACAGCAGATAAGCGTCATATAAAGCCACATGTTGTAATTGAATAACACGTCGATGCATACGAGTACATGTAATATGATAAAAACAAATATGACTTCGGAACCTACTGAGATTAGGCGGGGGGAGGCTGTGTGCGGATCCGGATTATAATCGGATGGTCATCGAGGGGAATATCTAAGGATTCCCTTATGCGTTCGAGCTGTTTCCCTTCTAGGTATATTCGTTCGTTCATGGGTCTGGTCTCCATGTCGTCAGTCCTAGCCTACACAAAAGTGGACCTGCAAAGAAAATGCAAAAAAACGTTTGTGTGCCACGGAGCGGTTAAGCCGTATAGTATGGCATATCCTAGCTTTGCCTCCGTTTACAGTTGGAGTGTTTTAATTGATCTCCTAACGAGCCGGGCTATCCTGCCGCGAAGTAGTTTGGACTCCTTTGATGGTGTCCAGAAGCTTGGCTGTCAACTCAAGGTTCGATTGAAAGATGCCACTCGTTGCTTCTACTATTAAGGCGGTGGTGTGCTCTTCGGCATGGAGGGAGCGCTCGGCCTTGCCATTAACTGTTATGACGCCGCGTGGACCGGGCATCTTGAGCTTAAGGTAGGCATAATGTGGCACCGTGTTGAATCGAGCAAACGCGGTTCGTCCGAGCAGTGCATGATAGTTGCTGCGAAAAGGGACAATGTCGAAGATTAACTCTTCGGTACGGTAATTATTCGGTGGTCCAAAGACTACCTCCAGAGTGATGGAGCATGTACAACAGGCCTCCACATCTGGTATAACACCTTTAAAGGTGGTTTTAGTGGGTTTGATCATTGAAGGATCGATACCCATCTTACGCATTGTGTCCTGATACAGCAGGTTCAGACTGCTGCCTCCGTCCATAAGGACTCGTGTGAAGTGGAATCCGTCAATTATTGGGTCTAGGACCAGTGCGGCCAAATTGCCTTGACTGGTATTGGTCGGGCGATCCATACGGTTAAAGGTGATCGGGCTGGACGACCATAGGTTATATTTTGGGGCGACTGGCTTCGTTACGTCGTCATCCCTAAGAGTGCACATCTGCTCCCGCTTGGGAATATGGGTGGCGTTTATCATGTTCACCGTTTTGATTTGCGGGGGAAATTTCTTTTGTCCTCCTGTGTTCGGTGGCCGGGGCTCCTCGTCATCGTCATTGCTTTGCAACCCCTTCTCCTTGTTTTCAGCACCTGACCTGCCGGCTTGTTTGAAGACCCAGCATTCACTGTTGGTATGATTGGATGGTGTTCCTGGGGTGCCGTGAATTTGGCATGAACGGTCGAGTATGCGGTCCAGACTAGACGTGCCCGAACTGTTTCTTTTGAATTGTTTCTTCCTTTGACCGGTATTAGAGCCGCTGAATCAGGCATTAACAGTCGTGTCTTCGGCTTTGTCGCAATTATTTTGATGCTTGTGTTTGCTGCGTAGGGGCTTGCCGTTGTTATCTCCTGGTTTAGAAGTCCCAGGCTTGCTTGATGTGTTGTTGCTACGAGCTAGCCAGCTATCCTCGCCCACACAAAAGCCTGTCATGAGTATCGTGAGGGCTGCCATGGACTTTGGCTTCTCTTGGCCGAGGTGTCGGGCAAGCCACTCATCACGAATGTTATGCTTAAAGGCCGCTAGCGATTCAGCATCCGGATAGTCGACAATTTGGTTCTTTTTAGTTAGGAACCGAGTCCAGAATTTCCTGGATGACTCTCTGGGCTATTGGGTTATGTGACTTAAATCATCAGCATCCGATGGTCGCACATAAGTGCCCTGGAAGTTATCCAAGAATGCGTCTTCCAGGTTGTCCCAACTTCCAATGGAGTTTGCCGGAAAACTATTCAGCCAATGCCGAGCCGGTCCCTTGAGTTTTAGTGGGAGGTACTTGATGGCATGTAGATCATCGCCGCGCGACATGTGAATGTGGAGAAGGAAATCTTCTATCCATACCGCGGGTCTGTAGTCCCATCGTAGGGCTCGATATTCACGGGCTTAAACCCTTCTGGGAATGCATGCTCCATTACTTCGTCAGTGAAGTATAGGGGGTGTGCGGCGCCTCTATTCCGGGCTACATCACGACACAGTTCCAATGAGTCTGGTCTGTTGTATTCGGCCTGGCTGGATTTGGATTTAGTATATTCAGCATGGTGGTCATCGTCATGCGTTGGGACGCGCCCCCGTGATCCGTAGATCAATCTTGACTATCCTGCTTTTTTTTCAATTCGTCTCGTAGGTCTTGCGTGTAGCCCCGGGCCTTCGTGTTTTTGTTTGTTTGGCGACGGGGTGCGGGCTGGTGTTCGGGCTGATACGCCGCTTTGTCTTGGCCACGAGGTGGCCGGTCAGCCGCATCCTGCGCTGGTAGTGTAGGCTCTAGTGCCTCCTCCTCGAATTGAGGTAACAACCTGCGCTTTGGGTAACTTTTGGTTGGGCGCTCGAGTCCGTATTCCTCGGCTGCCAGGACCTCAGTCCATCTATCAGTTAGCAGATCTTGATCAGCTTGAAGCTGCTGCTGATTTTTCTTCAGGCTTTTTGCAGTGACTATAAGCCGGTGCTTGAAGCGCTCCTGCTCGACGGGAGCCTCAGGCATGATAAATTCTTCACCGCCGAGGCTCACCTCGTCTTTGGAGAGGGGCATGTAGTTGTCGTCCTCCGAGTCTCCGTCCATTGCCTGTTCATCAGGGCTAGCTTGCCCATCCTCCCATCCGGCTTGCTCGAAGCTTGGCTGGGCGGGATTGTTTTCGTCTTCGGCATTATCCGGAGTGCTATTGTCTCTTGTGCCGGTATCGCTATTTTTGCTATGGCGGGGCTTAGAGCGGCGCCGCTGACGCTGGCGCTTAGATTGCTTCTCAAGGGGGTTATCCTCCGTTGCCTCATCGCCATGCTTTCTTTGGGTGTTTCCACCATATATATCATATGATGAGGTGGTTGTCCAGCGCCCTGTGGGCGGTGGTTCCAGTTCTTATCCGGCATCGTTGTCCATACCGTCGATGTCTTTGGAGTCGAAATCAAGCATGTCGGTTAAGTCGTCGACAGTGGCTATTAAGTGGGTGGTGGGTGGGAAACAAATTTCTTTGTCGTCCGCTTCCCACTCAAGCCGGACATAGTTCGGCCAGGAGTTTCCTGACAGGGAGATAGATTTCAATGAATTTAGCACGTCGCCCAAGGGCGAGTGCTGAAAGATATCCGCGGAGGTAAACTCCATGATCGGTGCCCAATCAGGTTCGATAGGCATGGATGCGCGCGGTTCGGAGCCTGTGGTCGGAGACGAGTCCAAGGGTCCGATGACACAGACCTCATTGGAGGCGAAATCTGTGTTCGGCTCTATCTCCGATGAGTGTGTGGCCTCCGTAGCGGGGTCTATCCACCCATCCTCGGATTACATGATCTGCTCCGGATCTAAGGCCAGGGCAGCTTCAGGTGCGCTCTCCTGAACACTGTCCGATGGCAGATCTAGGTCATGCTCATCGTGACTGTATGGCGCACCTGTCATGGGCTCGAATCCGTCAAAGATCAAGTCTCCGCGGATGTCGGCGGTGTAGTTCAGGCTTCCAAACCTGACCTAATAGCCAGGGGCATAGCTAAAGATCTGCTCCAGATGGCCAAGCGAGTTGGCCCGCAGTGCGAAGCCGCCGAATATGAGGATCTGTCCGGGAAGGAAAACCTCACCCTGGATCGCATCGTTGTGGATGATTGAAGGAGTCATCAAGCCCTATCGTGACGACACAGTGGAACTCTCAATGAAAGCACCAATGTCGGTGTCAAAACCGGCGGATCTCGGGTAGGGGGTCCCGAACGGTGCGTCTAAGGCTGATGGTAACAGGAGGCGGGGGACACAATGTTTACCCAGGTTCAGGCCCTCTCTATGGAGGTAATACCCTATTTCCTACTTGATTGATCTTGATGATATGAGTATTACAAGAGTTGATCTACCATGACATCGTAGAGGCTAAACCCTAGAAGCTAGCCTATGATTATGATTGTTCTTGTCCTATGGACTTAACCCTCTGGTTTATATAGACACCGGAGGGGGCTAGGGTTACATAGAGTCGGTTACAGAGAAGGAAATCTACATATCTGAATTTCCAAGCTTGCCTTCCACGCAAAGGAGAGTCCCACCCGGACACGGGACGAAGTCTTCAATCTTGTATCTTCATAGTCCAATAGTCCGGCACAAGTACATAGTCCGGTTGTCCGAGGACCCCCTAATCCAGGACTCCCTCAGTGCCTTCGTCTATGCCATGGTATTTTAAGTGTGTAGTTATGTACGCGCGACACGAGTGTCACTGCTTGGTCGGGACTGGGACGGAGGCCGAATTTCTAGTCAAGCTCTGGACGAGCTGGACTGTCCTGCTGTAGAGTAGTTCGGACTCGCTTGATGGTGTCCGGGAGCTTGGCTGCCAAATCGAGGTTCTACCTAAAAAGGTTGCTCTGTACTTCTGCTGCAAGGGCAACGGTGTGCTTCTCACTGCGGAGGGAGCGTTCTATGTTTCCATTGACTGTTATGACACCGCGTGGTCCGGGCATCTTGAGCTTGAGATAGGCGTAGTGCGGCACCGCTTTGAACCAAGCGAATGTGGTTCGTTCGAGCAGTGTGTGATAGCCACTGCAGAAGGGGACGATATCAAAGATCAATTCTTCGCTTCGAAAATTGTCCGGAGATCCGAAGACCACTTCCAGTATGATTGAGCCCGTATAGCAGGCCTCTACACCTGGTATGACACCTTTAAAGGTGGGTTTGGTGGGTTTGTTCCTTGAGGGATCGATACCCATTTTGCGCACTGTATCCTAATAAAGCAGGTTCGGGCTGCTGCCACCGTCCATGAGGACTCGCGTCAAATGGAACCCATCAATAATTGGGTTAAGGACCAGTGCGGCTGAACCACCATCACGGATATTGGTCGGATGATCCCTGCGATCAAAAGTGATCGGGCAGGATGACCATGGGTTGAACTTTGGGGCGGCTGGCTCTATCGCGTAGACATCCCTGAGTGCGCGCTTGCGCTCCCTCTTGGGGATATGGGCAGCGTATATCATGTTCACCGTTTTGACTTGGAAGGGAAACTTCTTTTGTCCCCCTGTGTTCGGTGGCCGGGGCTCCTCATCATTTTCCTCGCTTTGGGACCCCTTCTCCTTGTTCTCGGCATTTAACTTGCCGGACTGTTTGAAGACCCAACACTCTCTGTTGGTATGATTGGCTGGTTTATGAGGGGTGTCATGGATTTGACATGGACGATCGAGTATGCGGTCCAAGCTGTATGGGCCCGGATTGTTTCTTTTGTGTGGCCTCTTCCGCTGATCGGACTTACAGCCACTGAATTCAGCGTCGACCGTCGTGTCTTCGGTGTTGTCACCATTGTTTCAACGCTTGTGTCTGTTGCGTCAGGGCTTGCCGTTGCTGTTTCTGGTTTCAGAAGTGCCAGGTTCACTTGTATTGTTATTGCTACGGGCTATCCAGCTATCTTCGCCCGCACAGAAGCTGGTCATGAGTGTCGTGAGGGCTGCCATAGACTTCGGCTTTTCCTGGCCGAGGTGTCGGGCAAGCCATTCGTCATGGATGTTGTGCTTAAAGGCTGCTAGGGCTTCGGCATCCGGACAATCGACGATCTGGTTCTTTTTTGTTAAGAACCTAGTCCAAAATTTCCTGGCTGACTCTCCGGGCTGTTGAACTATGTGACTTAAGTCATCGGCATCCGAAGGTCGGACATATGTACCTTGGAAGTTGTCGAGAAAAGCGTCCTCCAAGTCCTCCCAGCTGCCAATGAATTTTTCAGGTGGACTATTCAACCAGTACCTGGCTGGTTCTTTGAGTTTTAGCGGGAGGTATTTGATGGCGTGAAGATCATCACCGCGGGCCATATGAATATGGAGAAGAAAATCCTCAATCCATACCGCGGGGTCTGTTGTCCCATCATATGATTCGATGTTCATGGGTTTAAACCCTTTTGGGAAATCATGTTCCATTACTTCATCAGTGAAGCAGAGGGGGTGTGCGGCGCCTCTGTATCGGGCCAGGTCATGACGTAGCTCGGATGGAGGTTGTCTACGGTCATCGGCTCGGTCGTGATTATGTTTGTCACATCCGGCTAGGTGGCTGTCATAGCACGTAGGGGCATGCCCCCGTGATCCATAGATCGATCTTGTATGACCTGCTCTGTTTTCCAAGTCACGCCGCAGGTCATGTGTGTATCCCCAAGTTGTTGTATTTCTATTTCTACGACAAGGCAGTGCGGTCTGGTGTTCGGCTCGAGGTGCCGCTTTGTCCCGGCCATGTGGTGGCCGGTCAGCCGCATTATGCGCTGGTAAGACAGGCTCCGGCGCCTCGTCATCGAACTGTGGTAACAGTTTGCGCTTCTGGTAGCTTTTGGTTGGGTGCTCGAGGACATATTCTTCAGCTGCTAGGACAGCAATCCATCTATCCTTGATCAGATCTTGATCAGCTTGAAGCTGCTGCTGCTTCTTTTTTAGGCTCCTTGCAGTGGCAATTAGCCGGCGCTTAAAGCGCTCCTGTTCGGCGGCCTCCTCTGGCACGATAGAATTTTCATCACCGAGGCTCACCTCGTCCTCGGAGAGAGGAAGGTAGTTGCTACTCCGAGCCTTCATTCATGGCCTATTTGTCGGTGTACTAGAGTAGGGGTACCCTAGTATCCCGAACTTGTGCACGGGCAGTCGCAGCACCCCGCGGCAAGGCTTGCCGGGTGACCGCCAAGGTCCTTCGTGTTTCCTTTGGAACCATTCAAGAACAAAGTATTCAAGCCAAGGAGACAAGGCCCCGGCAAGAGGAGCTTGCCGGGAAGGCCAACCAAGGCATCTCAAGGAACTTGCCGCGACGTGCCACGCGTCCCGGCAAGGCCCGGCGAGTGACAAGATTCCGGACGCGACAAGACAACGGCCGCGGCAAGGCGCTTGCCGCGGCAAGCTACCACTCTGTACCCGCGCTCCAGCACATCCACCAACGTGTCACCCTGGGGCCTTTCCAGGCGTGCGTGGCAGGAGGCTGTGCAGCCAGCGGTGCGCGGTGGCAAGCGACGCTGACAAGACTGCCATCGCGGCGAGCGGTGGCGTCCCTGACGGTCCCTTTCTGCACTATTTGGGCGACGCAGACGGGCATTTAATGCCTTTGTCCCCTGCCGTCAGGGTTGGGGAGGCAGAAAAACACTCACGCTCGGTCTCGTTAGCAGCTAGTGTGTACTGTAGCACTCAGCGCTCCCGAGCAAGAACTCAATACACTCAGACATGCAGCAGTAGGAGTGTTATCTCTCCGGAGAGCTCCGAAGCTGGGTAAACTGCTCGTGTGTTTGGCCTCGATCCGCTCTTCGTGCGATCTCCGCCCCCCCCCCCCCCCCCCCCCCCCCCGCCGAACCGAAAGGGGCTCGGTCCGCCGGTCCCATAGGTGTTCGTGGATCAGTTTCCCCGACATCTTTGGCGCGCCAGGTAGGGGGAGTCGAGGTTGTGTGAACCTGATCCGGCGTTCACACGAGCTAGATCTTCATATTCTTCATCAACATGCCACCGAAGAAGAAGACTTCGGCGGCAGCTGTTCCGTCCACGTCGATCCCACCACCACCGGAGCAAACGAGTGGTGGGGTAGACGCCGGCGGAAGAACGGGCGTCGACGAGGGAGCTCACGGTGCTGCCAGGTCCAAGGACAAGGCTGCGCAGACGTCGGCGTCCGTACATGCACCGCGCCCGTCTCAGGAGGCGCAGGATCGACAGTGTCATGGTATTCGCAGTGCCATACGTTTGTTGGAGCAAGATCGAGCTGGTGGATCTCGGGGTGCTCAAGACCAGCATGCATGCCAACGTGCTGGCACGAGCGAGACACGGTCGCCTGGACGGGATACTGCTCCTTCTAACATTGTTAGAAGTCCGAGCATATCCCACTCCTCGCACCGTTCGCCACTGCCGCCCACCACTCCAGCAGAAGCTTTGGCGCGAGCTCAACTGCTCCTGGATTACCCTCCAATGGCAGACAAGATCGATGAATGGAGGGCCACCATTCAGAGTCTCATCGGCTTCGCCAACGGCGACACTCCACGGCAGCCGAGTGCATCGCTGCCGTGGCAGGACCGCCAGGCACGAGCCGATGGCGACGAAACCGGTGGGGGTGCGACCACCATGCACTCTCCACCCTGAAGACCAAGATCGCCGACTCGCCGGATCCACCTCGACAGCGACTCCACCACATCATCAGATCCACGAGCTCATCGCGATCAGCGCCAAGTTCTTCACGAACGACAGCAAGAAGACGCTCGTACTCGCATCGAGCGCCGAAGAGAAGCGCGGCGTCAATCAGACCAGCGCGCTGGGCCCTCTGTCGACATGCATGCGCCAGGGGAACCAGGCGACTTTCCATACGCGGTAGGTTGCCCTGCGTTCACTCGTGAGCTGCGGCAAGTCCAGTGGCCCAGCACGAAGAATTTCAAGCCAGGCATGCCAGAGAATTACGACGGCAAGTCGCATCCGTCGGAGTTCCTCAGCATCTACACCATCGCGGTGCAAGCTGCCGGGGTGCGGGACGACAAGATCCTGGCCAACTACTTCCCGCTGGTGCTCAAGCCCAATGTCAGATCTTGGCTCATGCACTTGCCGGACAACTCCATATCCTCCTGGGTAGACCTATGCCATCAGTTTGTCGGCGCCTTTACAGGCGGCCACAAGCCTCATGGCCAAGAGAGTGACCTTCATCTGCTCGCCCAGAAGGAAGGAGAGCCCCTGCACAAGTATATTTAGAGATTCAGCCGTGTACAGCACAACATCCCAGATGTCCACCCTGCCGCGGTAATCAGCGTGTTCCATCAGAATGTGCGAAACCGCAGGATGCAGGAGGAGATGGCGATGTGCAAGAATAGAGACGTCAGTGAGCTATATGCCCTAGCCGACAAGTGTGCACGTGCTGAGGAAGGGAGGAAACTCCCCGGAGAGAATATAGGAGCAGGAGGATCTGATAGTGAGGAGACTGCCCCGGCAAAGAAAAACCGGCGGCGGAACAACAGGAAGAAGAAAGGCAAAGATGTGCTAGTCGTTGAGCAGTCCAGCAACGGAGGTGGCGCCAAGAAAGCCAAAGCTGGTAGCTCCGGCGAGGAGGCTGTGGCGGTCGCCGACAAGCAGGACGGCACCAACAAGCAGTACTGCAAGATCCACCGCACCAAGGGCCATGACCTCCAGAGCTGCAAGAAGGTCGAGCAGCTTGTCGAGCAGCAAAAGGCTGAATACGAGCGACGCGACAAGGAGAAGGCCCAGGAAGGTGCTGGAGGAGCCGGCAAGAAGCGCCCTGGCCGAGGAGGACGCCGCGGCAAGGCCAAGCAGCGGCAAGGAGACAGACCTCCCCGCGGCCGCGACAAGGATGAAGATGACGACGACGATGAAGATATGGATGATGACGAGGCCGATGATCAGGAGTTCCAGAAAGCCACAGAGGTCTTGTGCGTTGATGGCGGTGCTTCTTTGCATACTTCACACCGCCAGCTCAAGCAGTGGGTGCGGGAAGTCAATGCAGCAGAACCACCCGTCGAGTCACGCAAGCCTCTGAAATGGTCCAGCACGCCTATCATCTTTGATATTGAGGACCACCATGATCGCATAACTGCGGTCGGGTGCTTGCCGATGTTGGTTTCACCAACTATCCGCAACCTCAAGGTCACTAAGATGCTAGTTGACGGCGGGGCCGGCTTGAACCTGATCTCCTCTGCGGTACTCCAGAAACTCCAGATCCCTGATGGCGAGCTCGAAGAGACCGGCACATTCCAAGGCAGCAATCCGAGAAGGAGCAAGCCGAAGGGAAAGATCACATTGCCGGTGACATTTGGCAGTGAGTTGAACTTCACGACTGAGAGGGTCACTTTCGACGTTGCTGACTTTCCATTGCCTTACAATGGGATACTCGGCCGTCCAGCACTCGCCAAGTTCATGGCAGCCTCTCACTATGCATACAACATGCTGAAGATGCCAGGCCCGATAAGTGTCATCTCTGTCCCTGGCGACAAAAAGGATGCTCTTATCTGCGCCGACAAGATCTACCGGGAAGCAGCAGCCGCAACAGATCACAAGTCACTTGCCGTTGAAGCTCCCGGGGCGAAGAAGAAGACCAAGTCCGGCAAGAGTTCTGATGCCCACTCCGGCAAGCGCACCTCTTTGGAGTGTTGTGCTACCGTCGAGGACGCACCATCGAGCTCCACCGACAAGTGTAAGAAAACAAAGGTGTCCACCAAGGAGGATGGCACTGGTGGTACCTTCACCATCAGTGCCACTCTCGACCCTAAATAGGAAAACGCGCTTGTTGCTTTCCTGCGGGCGATCGTCGATGTATTTGCATGGCAACCGTCTAACATCCCCGGTGTTCCAGGAAAGTAATTGAGCACCATCTTGCCGTCTGTCCTCATGCGCGGCCCGTCAAGCAGAAAGTCAGGAAACAGGCAGTGGAGCGCCAAGAATTCATCGCAGAAGAAATCAAGAAATTGGAAGCAGCAGGCCTCGTCAGAGGAGTGCTCCATCCTACGTGGTTGGCCAACCCTGTAGTTGTGTGCAAGGCAAACGGGAAATGGAGGCTTTGTATCGACTTTACCAATGTCAATAAAGCTTGTCCCAAAGACCCATTTCCCTTGCCGCGCATCGACCAGATTGTTGACTCCACGGCCGGATGTGACTTGCTTTCATTTCTTGATGCATACTCAGGATACCATCAGATCTTCATGGCAGAAGAGGATGAAGAGAAGACCGCATTCATCACCCCATGTGGCACATACTGTTTCGTACGGATGCCTTTCGGTTTAAAGAATGCTGGTTCAACATTTGCAAGGGTAGTCCATGACGCTTTTGAACCGCAAATACACAGAAATGTGGAAGCCTACATGGATGACATAGTGGTCAAGAGCAAGGACAAGGCGACTCTGATTCAAGACTTAGACGAAATATTTGCAAATCTGCGCAAGATCAACCTCAAGCTTAACCCCGAGAAGTGTGTGTTTGGAGTCCCCTCCGGCAAACTTCTCGGGTTCTTCGTGTCTCAGCGGGGAATTGAAGCCAATCCCGACAAGATCAAGGCCATTGAGCAGATTGAAGCACCAAAGCGCGTCAAGGATGTACGAAGACTTGCCGGTTGCGTAGCTGCTCTCAGCAGGTTTATCTCTAGGTCTGCTGAGCGCGCCCTGCCATTTTTCAAAATATTGAAAAAGGCAGGACCAATGAGATGGTCTCCGGAAGCGGAGGCTGCGCTGCAGGACTTAAAGAGATACCTGTCCTCCACTCCAACGCTTGTCGCACCTAAGCCACAAGAGAAGTTGCTGCTGTATATAGCGGCAACCAATCAAGTGGTTAGTGCTGCGTTAGTAGCGGAGAGGGAGGCGGATGATGAGCCAGCAACCACGGCAGATGCATCCAGCGACAAGCAGGGGACTTCACCGACAAGCTCTGGTCCCAACAAAGATGGATCTGCGCAGGCGCGTGAGAAGATGCAGAAAAGAATGGTGCAGCGCCCAGTTTACTTTGTCAGTTCCCTTCTGCAAGGGGCTAGGTCAAGGTACTCTGGTGTGCAGAAATTGCTTTTCGGCCTTCTCATGGCCTCGAGAAAGCTGCGCCATTACTTCCAAGCACATGAGATCACAGTCGTCACTCGTTTTCCGCTGAAGAGGATACTGCAAAATCCAGAAGCAACAGGCAGGATTGTCGAGTGGGCACTGGAACTGTCAAGCTTTGGCCTCAAGTTTGAGAGCACTTCAACTATCCAAAGCAGAGCATTGGCAGAGTTCATAGCAGAGTGGACGCCAACACAAGATGAAGAAATTCCAGAAACAAGCATCCCCGTTAAGGAAGCAAGCAAAGAGTGGCTGATGTACTTTGATGGTGCCTTCTCGCTGCAAGGCGCCGGTGCGGGCGTGCTACTTGTTGCACCCACCGGAGAGCACCTCAAGTACGTAGTTCAGATGCACTTTCCCAAGGAGCAAGCAACGAACAATACCGCAGAGTATGAAGGTTTGCTTGCCGGTCTCAGGATCGCAGCAGACCTTGGGATCAAGAAGCTCATTGTCAGGGGTGACTCACAGCTTGTCGTCCGCCAAGTGAACAAGAATTATCAGAGTCCGTTGATGGAAGCCTACGTTGATGAAGTGAGAAAGCTAGAAGAGCACTTTGACGGCCTACAGATGGAACATGTTCCAAGAGCTTAGAACGACATTGCCGATGGCCTGTCGAAGTGCGCCGCACTTAAGTTACCTGTGGAACCAGGGATCTTTGTGCTCAAGCTGACTCAACCGTCTGTAACGCCATCAACTGGACAGAGCAAGAAGAGGAAGTTGATTTCTGGTGACTATTTTCCGGCAGAGCTCCCCAAAGCCGCCGCCAAGAAGGTCCTCAAGATCAACACCGAAGGTGCTGAGGAGCAGTCTGCTCCGGCAAGCCTTAGGGTTTGTTCCGTTGAAGCAGACGCTCCCGACAAGTTTTGCTCCGGCAAGCTTGCCGGGGAACGTCAAGCTACGGCTGAGCCGCAGGTTCTCGCCATAGAAGCGGATGTTCCCGCAGCAGCAGATGTGCCTTTAGACTTTGTTGTCGAGCCGCAAGCTCTAGCATGGGCACAGCAGATTGTCTGTTTCCTTCAGACAGGAGAACTTCCCGAAGAGCAAGAAGAAGCGGAAAGAGTAGCCCGGCAGTCAAGTATGTACCAGTTTGTCGACGACACACTGTACATAAGAAGACTCAACGGCGTGAAATTGAAGTGTATTCACCGGGAGGACGGACAAAAGCTGTTGGCAGAGATACATGGAGGCATATGTGGTCACCACATTGGCGCAAGAGCACTTGCCGGCAAAGCGTTCCGGCAAGGTTTCTTTTGGCCGACAGCCCTCCAGGATGCAACTGCACAAGTAACCAAGTGTGAAGCGTGCCAGTTCCATTCCAAGCAGATACACCAGCCAGCTCAAGCTCTCCAGACGATCCCTTTATCCTGGCCATTTTCGGTCTGGGGGCTCGATATCCTCGGCCCTTTTCCCCGAGCTGTCGGGGGCTTTGAGTACTTGTACGTTGCAATCGACAAGTTCACAAAGTGGCCGGAAGTGGAACCAGTGAGGAAGGTGACAGCACAGTCAGCAGTCAAGTTCTTCAGGTCGATTGTTTGCCGTTTCGGGATCCCTAACAGGATCATCACCGACAACGGCACACAATTCACGAGCCGCACCTTCATGCAGTACGTCCAAGATCTTGGCGCCAAGGTCTGCTTCGCTTCTGTTGCTCATCCGAGAAGCAACGGTCAAGCGGAGAGGGCAAATGCTGAAGTGCTGCGCGGGCTCAAGACCAGGACTTTCGACAGGCTGCGCAAGTGCGGAAGGAACTGGATTGAGGAGCTGCCGGTGGTTCTTTGGTCGATCAGGACGACGCCAAATCGAGCCACTGGCCAGACACCTTTCGCTCTAGTCTATGGAGCAGAGGCAGTTCTCCCCACGGAACTCGTATACGGATCACCTCGAGTGCTCGCTTATGATGAGCTTGAGCAAGAGCAGCTGCGACAAGATGACGCGCTGCTCCTTGAGGAGGACCGTCTTCAGGCTGCTATACGAGCTGCTCGATACCAGCAAGCTTTGCGCCGCTACCATAGCCGCAAAGTTAATGCCAGAAGTTTCGAGGAAGGCGACCTTGTTCTTCGGCGCGTTCAGTCCGCCAAGAATTCCAACAAGTTGACGCCGAAGTGGGAAGGCCCTTACCGGGTGAAACGAGTCACTAGGCCTGGCGCTGTCCGCCTTGAGACCGAAGATGGCATTCCGGTGAGCAACTCCTGGAACATTGAGCATCTTCGTAAGTTTTACCCGTAGGGCGCGGTTGCCGGAACCATTTCCGGCAACCACCTTTTGTACAAGTCTTGCCGATGTTGCATGTAATCCTTTGTACAAAGCCGGGCGCAGACCCCGTGCATAAGTAAAGCTCACGTGCTCCGCACATCTTGTCAATTTCATGCTTTATACTATTTTTTGGCATGCGTTATCTGACACTTTGTGCAGCGCCTACCCCCGGTAAGCAATAACGAGCCGTAAGGCTCCATATCTTTATTTTCTCTTCTTTCTTTTTCTCAAAAAGGAAAGGAAGGTTCCCTCGCCCACAAGTTTGCCGGGGGGAAAGGAGGAGATAATGGTGTGGACCAGGCATCGTTCAAGGAAGTTTCACCTTACCGGAAAGCAAACGACAGAAAAGCTAAGTTGCCAAAGTTTGAGCAATCAGTTTTAATTTTTAAGTTATCTTCCTCGAACGACCGTGCTTTGTATGGAAAACCTGTGCGCGGAGGAACCAACTCGTAGCTAGTTGCGACCTTACTTTGTTTCGAGTCCGCTCAACAACTTAAGTGAGCTGCGACTAGTTGCGACAAGGTTTCTTGTCGGAAGCGGCACCGCCAGCAGGCTGCTGATGTCCCGCACTCAGCGCTCGCGGCTAAGGTGCCTGCGCCGACAAGTTCAAAGGAAGGAATCAAGTAAAGGAAATAACACAGCAATCTCTAACCAAAATAGAGTTATATTACAAGATAGCTTGTCGCAGCTCTAACAGATTGTTCTCATGACATGACCAGCAGCGACAAAGAAAAAGATAAAACGGACGGCCTAATCTACGCGATCGCCCTCAACCCTCTTGATCTCGCTCACCTTGTCCACAATGGGTGCGACAAGGGCCTTGAGCGCTTCCAGATCAGCATCCGGCGGCAGGGACCTGAGGACGTTGGTGAGGTTGAGGCCTGGGTTGCGGAAGGCCACCTTCACCAGCACCTTTTGAAGAACTCCCGCGCAGATCTTGCGCGACTCGTCGGCCAGCTGCTTTGGGATCTTCTCCCGGAGTCGCTGGAGGGCCGTCGCCATGCCTTTGAAGAACAAGCTGAGCTTGGCGCTGGGTTGGAGGTGCTCGTCGGAAGAATACCCGAGGTCCTCCATCCCCAGCTGCGCCAGCTCCTCGTCGATGGCGGCGGCAACATTCACGAGACCCTCGGTCCAGTGCTCCACAGTCTCCCTAAGAGCATTCTGGGCGGCAGCAGCACTCGCCAGCAGCGCCTCGTCGGCCTTGATCTTCTCCTTCAAGGCCACTTCCTGCTCCTTGGCGTCGTCCAGTGTCTTGGTCAAAGTGGCCAGCTTCAACTCAAGATCTGCATTGGAGTCCTTGGCGGCGCTAAGCTCTTTGCTCCTCTCAGCGAGACGACCCTGCAGCTCGCCATGAGCGGCGGCGTCCTTCTCGCGCTCACGCTTGAGCGCGGCAAGCTCCTCACCGCTCGCCTTGAGATCGGCCTCCAGCTGTGCCATCTTCGTCTCCAGCTCCTTCTTGGCGGCCTCGGCAGCTGCTGCAGCATCCTTTGCTTCCTTGAGAGCCCCGCCAATTGCTTGCTCGCGCGCGGCAAGCTCCTCCTCGTGGCTGTCAAGGTTGACCTTGCGCTGCGCCAACTCCCCTTCTTGCGCAGATAGCTTTTCGGCAACAAGCCGCTGTTGCTATTTAACTTTAGCCTTCTCGAGGAGGAAGGCTTTCTGCTCCTCGGCGACTTGCTCCCGCTCCTCTGCCAGGGACCGGAGAGCTTCCTGCCCGAGACCCCGAAGCTCCTCCGTGCGCTTCTCGATGTCCACTCCCGCCTTCGCGACAAGCGCTTCTCGGGATTCCAGCTTGGCTTGTCGGGTGCGGTAAAGCGACAACAACTTCCGCAGCAGCCGCTCCTCCTCAAGCTCGTCGTTGCTGCTGCTTGGCGCGTCGACCAGCGTCAGCCCAGCGGAGGCGAGCACCTCTCCATCCAAGACCTCTCCTTTGACCGGCGCCCTGGAGCTTGACGCCCAGGGGTGCTTGATGAAGATGCCGTCGCCGGCCTTCAAATAGGCGCCGGGCTGGGGCTCTTCGGAGCCTGGCGCTGCAGCAACGGCGGAGGGATCGGCGGTTGGCGTAGCGCTTGACGCTCCTGCGGCCTCGGGGCCATCAATGCGATCGCCGGATCCCTCGCCAGCTTCTGTGGCGGCAGCTTTGGCAGCCTCTTCGCCGGCGGGATCATCAGCGCCGGCTTCTCCTTCGGTGGCAATGGCGTCGTCGATATTGCTACGCACGTTCTCCTCGCCGGCGACCTCGGTTTCCATCGGCTCCGTGGAAGATACATCTGACGAACGGAAAAAGGAGAAAAATCAAGCATATATTCAAAAATAAAATCAGAAGAAGAAGAACCAAAGGGAAGTTTTCAAGCAAGTGGATTACCTATACTAGGATCCGCAGTCATGGTCTCAACCACCGGAGGATCGCTGGTGCCGTCCCTTGCCGGAGAACTATCCCTTGTCGGAGAATTCTCCCTTGCCGGAGAAGGCTCCCTTGCCGGGGAATCCTCCCTTGGCGGTGTAGTTGAAGTAGATGGCATTTCGGGAGAGGCTTCCGGGCACTCCTGGTGAGGCTGCTCTGCTCCTACACAAACCAACAGTCAGATATCAGCAAAAAAAGAGCACCCATGCGCGCCTGGCAGCAGGAAGTAAACCATATACTTACGCTGGGGACTGCATTGGGGGCTGCTTTGGGGAAAAGTTGTCGGGTCCGGCAAGGTGGTCTCGGACACGCCCCCTGTTGTCGCGGTGGGTTCGTCCTCGATGACAATCACCGGGACCTTGCCTCTCTTCGCCGCTCTCTGGGCCAGAGTCCTGAAAAGGAATGGGTTCGGAGTAAAGCAAATCAGACACAAGACAAAACAGCAAGAATTGAAGAACTACAAGTACAGCGAAGAATCTTACTCTTCTTCTTCCTCGTCGGAGCTGAGCGCGGAGAGATCGAAGTCTGGCTCGCCTCCGGTGCGACGAGGCGGAGGAGTAGGTTCCCTTGTCCGCTTGGCAGGAGCAGTAGCGGTGGACCGGGAAGACCCCGCTCCAGTTGCCGCAGCAGCGTGAGGCGCTCCTGCGGCAACAGTGCTTGCCACGGTAGAGCGTGTCGCGCGGCACAGCGGCTGTTGACTTGCCTGCCGCCCCGCTACATCCCCGGCCTTGCGGAGACGCCTTCTTGGTGGAGCTGGGGGCTCCGCTTGCGGCAAGCTGGCTAAAGGTGGGGAGGAGGAGGAGCCGATCTTCAACGAGTCGCTCGCGCCCTCGGCGGGCTCGCTCGACTCAGCTTCAGGCCCGACAAACTCTTCCTCGCCGGCAAACTCCTCTCGCTCGACAAGGCTTGCCGCCTCTGTTGCCTCTGCCTCTTCCACGGTGAATCCAAACTCACCCGCGGCAGCGGCTGCTGCCGCCTCTTCCAGCCTAGTGGCGATGCGCTGCATCTCCGCATCGGTGGTGTCGCGGGTGAGGCTTTTCTGTTCATCAGGGTGGACCGGCACTTCTACCAGACCGTCAAAGAATTCCTGCACGACAACGTCTGCAGGCTCTTGCCAAGTTGGGACAATTCCATGCGAGTCGCACAGCGGCATCATTGCACGGATGCGGTCGAGCGAGGAGTTGTTGCATAGCGGAACGACACCCCTTGGCAACATGAACGCTTCAGGATGCTGAGGATCACGCTTGAACAGTTCCAGGGTCATCGCGTCCAGTTCCAAGACAGTGAAGTTGAAGTTGAGGCCCGGGCGCAGCCTCATGATATCCACCGCGTTCTGGAACTCCCAGGCGGGTCTCCTCCTCTCCTGCAGGGGGGCGATGCGGCAGCGAAGAAAATCTGCGCCAACGGCGCCTACGGTGAGCCCGGCAAGCCTGAGGCGTAAGATCCGGGTGACGACAATCTTCAGCCTATCGTCTTCCGGGGCCACGTTGCTCCAATCGTTGCCGCGCGCTATTGGGACTTGGCGCTGGGCGGTGAATGGCTGCGGGTTCTCCTCGACAATCCAGCACCATTCTGCTCTCCATTCCTCCCACTTGCTGCGGAGCTCTCCCTCCAGATAAGCTTCCTTCTTGCCAGTTCTTGAGATCCAGGCGATTCCGCCGGATAAAGGTTCTCCTCTCTCAACTCGGGGCATAAAGAAGTGGCGAAAAAGAGCCTCATTTGGATGGACTCCGACAAAGTTTTCGCAGAGATGTGCGAAAACTGCCATGGTCAGAACGGCATTGGGGGTGAAGTCAAGGAGGCGGAACCCGTAGGTGTTCATGATATCGCAGAAAAATTCAGAGAAAGGCGGGCAGAGCCGGCAGTAGAAGAACAGCGCGAAGAAAGGGTATCCATTCGGAGCCAGTTCTGAAGCGGCAGCTGGAAGTACCTTCATGCACGGATGCGCTCGCGTCTCCGTCGACCAGAAGAGGTAGTAGTACTCCCTCAGCTCCTTCGCAGCGAGCTGGGGGGGGAGATGGCCCGCTCCTTTCGCAGCGCCGCGAGCTGCTGCACCTCGGCCGACTTCACGACCTTCCCCTTGTCGGCTTTCGGAGCCATGGCGGAGGTGGTGGGGGAGATCGACGGCGTTGGTGATGCTGGTGGCGATGGGGAGCGGAGCGCTGCTCTCTTTCAGCTTTTGGAAGAACGGGGGAGCGGCGGAGATTTCTGAGATTGGAGTAGCAACTGGCGAGATGGGCAAACTGCCCCTGTTTCCCCTGCTTATAAAGAGGGAGGGGGCGGGCGTTCCGTCTTTCCGAATAAAGAAGCCACCCACGATCTCTCCCACGACGCCGCATTTGACGCGTGCAGTTCGGGGAAGGCGCAGTGGATACGGAGTAAGATACGGCGTAACCCAGGCCGCGCGTGCCCGTGCCCTGTTTTGGGCCTGGCCCAACAGCGCTCGGCGCCATGTGTGGCCCAGGCCCGGGGGCTCCTGTCGGTGTACTACAGTAGGGGTACCCTAGTATCCCGAACTTGTGCACGGGGAGTCGCAGCACCCTACGGCAAGGCTTGCCGGGTGACCGCCAAGGTCCACCGTGTTTCCTTTGGAACCATTCAAGAACAAAGTATTCAAGCCAAGGAGACAAGGCCCCAGCAACAGGAGCTTGCCGGGAAGGCCAACCAAGGCATCTCAAGGAACTTGCCGCGACGCGCCACGCGTCCCGGCAAGGCCCGGCGAGCGACAAGCTTCCGGACGCGACAAGACAACGGCCGCGGCAAGGCGCTTGCCGCGGCAAGCTACCACTCTGTACCCGCGCTCCAGCACATCCACCAACGTGTCGCCCTGGGGCCTTTCCAGGCACGCGTGGCAGGAGGCTGTGCAGCCAGCGGTGCGCGGTGGCAAGCAACGCTGACAAGACTGCCATCGTGGCGAGCAGTGGCGTCCCTGACGGTCCCTTTCTGCACTATTTGGGCGACGCAGACGGGCATTTAATGCCTTTGTCCCCTGCCGTCAGGGTTAGGTAGGATACACTATACAGGTGGTTGTACCAACCGCAATTCCTTTTCCATTTTTACCCTTATCTACGTTGCCACTTGTCGGTGACCCCTTCAGCATATAAAAGGAGGCCCATGCGCAACGTAGAGAGGGGTTGGGGAGGCAGAAAAACACTCACGTTCGGTCTCGTTAGCAGCTAGTGTGTACTGTAGCACTCAGCGCTCCCGAGTAAGAACTCAATACACTCAGACATGCAGCAGTAGGAGTGTTATCTCTCCGGAGAGCTCCGAAGCTGGGTAAACTGCTCGTGTGCTTCGCCTCGATCCGCTCTTCGTGCGATCTCCCCCCCCCCCCGGCCGAACCGAAAGGGGCTCGGTCCACCGGTCCCATAGGTGTTCGTGGATCAGTTTCCCCAACACTATTCGTCAGGGCTGACTCACCTGTCTTCCCGTTCGTCATGTTCGGAGGTTGGCTCAACGGGGTCTTCATTGTCTTCGGCGCCATCCGGAGTATTGTTTTCTCCTGTGACGATATTGCTGTTTTTACCACGGTGCGGCTTAGAGCGGTGCCGCTGACGCCGACGTTTTGGCTGTACCTCAGGAGGCTTATCCTCGACCAGATTTTCATTGTCGTCGTTGTTCTCTTTGGGTGTATCCACCATGTATACATCATACGAGGAGGTGGCTGTCCAGTGCCCTGTAAGCGGCGATTTTTGTGCCAACTCATCTCCGGCATCGTCGTCCATACCGTCGATGTCTTTGGAGTCATAGTCGAGCATGTCGGTTAAGTCCTCGACAGTGGCTATGTAGTGGGTGGTGGGTGGGAAGCGAAATTCTCCCCCATCAACTTCAAATTCGAGCCGGAAATAATTCAGCCGCGAGTCTCCTAACAGGGAGAGGGCTTTTAGTGAGTTTAGCACATTGCCTAAAGGTGAGTGCCGAAAGATGTCCGCGGAGCTGAACTCTACAATCGGCGCCTGATAAGGCTCGATGGGCTCGTATGCATGTGGTTCGGAACTTGCGGCCGGAGACAGATCTGTGGTTCCGATGACATAAGCCCCACTCGAGGTTGGACCTGTGTGCGGCGCCAACATTGCTAAGTCAGCGGATTCTATGGCGGGGTTGAGCATCCCGTCCTCGGATGGCGCGATCTGCTCTGGATCTAGGGCCAGAGCGATTATTTGTGCTATCTTCCGAGCATGGTCCGATGACAGATTTAGGTC
The DNA here is from genome assembly GCF_018294505.1 of Triticum aestivum. NCBI lineage: Eukaryota > Viridiplantae > Streptophyta > Magnoliopsida > Poales > Poaceae > Triticum > Triticum aestivum. Next base: position 246,670,914 of record NC_057813.1, read on the forward strand.
ATGTTCATCGTAGTGACAGGGAGCAACCGTCATGGGTTCAAATCCGTCGAAGATCAAGTCTCCGCGGATATCGGCCACGTAATTCAAGGTTCCAAATCTGACTCGATGGCCAGGGGCGTAGCTGTCGATCTGCTCCAGATGGCCAAGCGAGTTGGCCCGCAGTGCGAAGCCGCCGAATACGAAGATATGTCCAGGGAGGAAAATCTCCCGTTGGACTGCGTCATTGTAGATGATTGATGGGGCCATCAAACCTTTTGGTGACGACACAACGGAACTCTCAATGAAAGCACCAATGTCAGTGTCAAAACCGGCGGATCTTGGGTAGGGGGTCCCGAACTGTGTGTCTAAGGTCGATCGTAACAGGAGACAGGGGACACGATTTTTTACCCAGGTTCAGGCCCTCTCTATGGTAGTAATACCCTACTTCCTGCTTGATTGATCTTGATGAATATGAGTATTACAAGAGTTGATCTACCACGAGATCATAATGGCTAAAACCCTAGAAGTCTAGCCTATGATTATAATTCTGCCCTATGTACTAAACCCTCTGGTTTATATAGACATCGGAGGGGGCTAGGGTTATACAAAGTCGGTTACAGAGAAAGGAATCTACACAACCGAATCTCCAAGCTTGCCATCCACGCAAAGGAGAGTCCCATCCAGACACGGGACGAAGTCTTCTGTCTTGTATCTTCATAGCCCAACAGCCCGGCCCATGTTAATAGTCTGGCCATCCGAGGACTCCTTAATCCTGGACTCCCTCACCAGCTCCCTCCACTATCCAGCTTAATCAATGAACCGACTCCTCGAAAATCTAGGTCTCTTTTGTCATATCAATAGGTCGGCTTCAGAATCAACTTGCTAACGCTGGTTCCACGTAGAAAAATAACCCATCTGACATTTTGAGTCGGCTTCCAGTGCTTCGGCTTGATAAAACTATTTGGAAAATAGAAATCCGTCTGATGTTGAGCTGGCTTTCAATGCTTCCGGCCCTTCTATGAATATTTTGGAGATGAACTTTACAAGCCTCCACCAAGAAAATGAGACCCGGCTCACTCCATATTTGACAGCTTGAAGGTGTTCTTCTATTTTTTTGTCTCCATATTACCTATAACCCCCAAGCTCCGAGTTTATAAGTTCTTGATGACCTGATGCTTTGCATAGAAATAATATCTTGGCTGTGTAGCTAATACGTCTCCAATGTATCTATAATTTTTTATTGTCCCATGCTATTATATTACCAATCTTAGATGTTTTATGTGCATTAATATGCTATTTTATATCATTTTTTGGACTAACCTACTAACCTAGTGCCCAGTGCCAGTTGCTGTTTTTTCCTTGCTTTTGTCTTTACAAAAAATCAATACCAAACGGAGTCCAAATGGAAAAAATTGACGTTTTTTATTGGACCACAAGACACGCT